>NW_009227008.1:1717-32049 GCF_000690835.1 Fulmarus glacialis | reverse complement strand
GTGATAGGTCTCATCGCGTGCCTGCCGATGGGAAGGGGTGAATGAATTCCTTGTTTTGCTTTGTTTGCGTGTGCGGCTTTTGCTTTCCCTATTAAACTGTTTTTATCTCAGCCCACGAGTTTTCTCACTTTTACCCTTCTGATTCTCGCCCCCATCCCACCAGTGGGGAGTAAGCGAGTGGCTGTGTGGGACTGAGTTGCCAGTCAGGGTTAAACCATGACAAATTAATCTGATTTTGGGTTCTCAAGATATTATTCAGTAATGTATTATTCTCAAACTCAATATTAAATAAATAAAATTATAAAGTGCTTGATTTTCAAGAGGACAAGGTCACTGCCTTGAACTATATTTTTACTATGTCATTAAACGTTTTCTTGCTACTCCTAGGAACACCATTATTCACAAGCCGAATACATGAAAGCATAACTCTTCTCTTTTACATGTTGCTTGATTATTGAGCAAAAATGGATGAACTAGTATGTAGGACTAAGCAACCGGAGACTGATGAAGGTAAACTATGACTTCTATGAAATTAAAAAAAAAAAACAAAAAACCACAACAACAAAAAAACCTAAATCCAGTTTAAAACAGACTGTAAAGCCACTGGCCTAACTTGCAATGATTCCATGATATCTTAATCTTTATTCTCATTCTTTCTATGCAGCCTTCATGTTTCCCTTTCCCTTTCATTTTTTACTTCAGCAACTATAAAGTCTACATCTACGTAATTTATTGGTGGTTCTCAGTCTGGATAATCCAGGGGTTTGTTCTGTGAAGTACACCAACTTCAAAAGCAGTATGAAAATTAGAGTAAAAATCTGGATCGTAACAACGACAGCAGTGAAGCAAACAGTCTAGGGCTATCTTGGTCCTTGCAAGAACAAATCCTGAAAAAGGATCACTGGGTCAGATAATAAGTAGCTGTTTTCTGATATACTGCTTCTTTCTCTAAAGTGCCATTAGCCATTGTGGCATTCCGTTGGAATGAGAATGTGAAGAGGGAATGCATAATTTCTGGAGAACACATTACCCTTACAGTACAAATCAGTACTGCAGGAAGATTTGCTGCCATGTGGATCTACTAGAAATCTGTAATCCTACAGAGATTAGAGGTAAAACAACAACTGCAAACATATTAGTAGCAACAACACGCTGCTAACACTGTGTCCAGGCTAAAGAAGGAAAGATACTTCCTCTCAGTTAACTAAGCTGTGTTACTCAGAAGGAATGGGAAAGGGATTGGCCTATAGTCTGCTGACTGGTTAAATGACTGTTCCAGAGTAGACTATTGGCGCTAATATAGTAAGAATTCATGCTGTTCCATCTACAAGGAGAATTTTCCCAGAAAGATCCTTTAGGATATCAGCACAATGTAAGTCAAAATGTATTATTTAAAAATTAGTTCTCTTTCTGGATTAAAATGTAATGTAAATGGCCACAAGAGACTAATAGATGCTACAATGATTGTAAATTAATACAGACGATGTGAGACCTGACATTTAATTTTTCTATGAAGGTACAGAAAAATAAAAAATAATTATCTCCTTTTTAGAAGACTTGCAAGCAAGTCATTTGCATTGCAATTCATTTGCAAAATGTGTATTCTTTGACATAACCATGACAGTAAAAAGCAAGATACAGAAGATGGGATATTTTCATTCTTTTTGTTGTTCAACAGACTGTTCAAAGGATCTGTCAAGTATTTTTGCTGGATGTGCTTAATCCTAGAGCTTTCAGATGCAGCTTGTTATCTTCTTTCCACTTCAACATGGTCTTGTGATATATTTATGAGGCTGAGACTAAACTAGGTCTGCTTGGTAAAGGTACAACCTAACAAAAAGATATTTTAACCTAGTTAGGCTGAATTCTTGTTAACCAGTTCAAAGGTTTATGCTGTTGTAATAACCTGGGGTTGCAAAGAGAAAAGCTATATATAACATGGTAGAAAAAGTAGCATATGAAGTTTTCATTGCAAATATTGCCAAATTTCATAAAGGGTAACATTCTCATAGATCAGATCATAAATAAAAACATATGTTTTACTATTAAAGACACTTACTGCAAGAAATGGTGGTTAAATGAAACAGAAGAGCAATATACCAGAGCCACTGGTCTGAAAGCAACTCAGATTATTGTTGACACATGGTACGGCAAAATTACTTAATTATCTGAATCTGGTTTTGTTCAGGAGATGGCTATCTCTCATACCAGAAAATCAACACTAATGTTGGCAGCTGCTGTTAGTCTCAGAAATCAAGTTGAGAAATTAACTGAAATGGAGAAGTCCCACCATTCATACTGAGGGAGGGATGTATCTCCATCAATGAACCATTCAACTTATTTGGCATTTCTGCATCCTGGAAGGCATATTTGAGAATGGTCATATCAGATTTAAGGGTGGAGCTGGAGACTTCAAACGAATATAAAGGTGGTGACTTGGAGATGCATCAGCCACCAAAGAAACAAAGATTTATTGGAAAGTGAGCCAAAACACCTTTGGGAAGGGACTTTGTGAAGAAAATGGAAGGAAATGGAGGTAAAAATAAATGGCCCAGAATTGAAGCTTTCAATTGTATGAAGCACTTCAGACTTAACAGCCTAGAATTTAAACAAGCAGAATTAAGTCTTAAATAAGCAGAATTAAGTCCCTAACCACTTCCAAAGACAAACTCCGAAAAACAAACTGGTGTGACACAATGTTATCTCTCTACCTTTACATGCAATGTGAAGTACTACACCTGTGAGAACTGTAAACTCTTACACCTAGGGAAGACATCAGTTGAGAACATGTCTAAAGTTAATAATCCTTGAATGTAAAGGAATGGTGTGCATACAACAAGCAGGAAAAATGAAAGATTCTCAAAAAGGTAAATAGCCCAAGAGAATCTATCATGCAAAGATTCAGGTTTGTAAGTGCTAACAGAACTATTGCATTTTTGTGCTTGTTAACATAGTTTGTAAGTTAAAAGGAAAGAATTCTTTTGTGTGTTCAACTCCTGCAAATCTATTTTGCATACAAGGGCACAAATAGAGCAGAAGAATATTCACAAGACTAAGTAAAAACAGCATTACTTCCAAAATTTTGCTTAATGATGTTTGCCTTATTTTTCAGATAGCTGTATCACTTGTAATTTTAAATTTTGAAAGTAGAAAAACCTTAGATTTCTGAGCCCTCACTTTTAAAAGCTTAAAATCTTTTCCTTCCCAATTTAAAAACCTGCACACAACAGTGAAGAGCAAACCTGCTTCTGTCTTAGATCACACTGCCATCATACACCAGCAGACACGTACATTCTGAACATAATGCTAATGCAAGTATCTGCACCAAACGCCCTATATCTTGCTAATTTTACAAAACACTGTTGTGTCACTACTTTAGTATTTTATTGAAATAATTACATATGACTTAAAGTGGTTGCTGCTGGCTTTAGTAATATAAAAAATGTCTTTCTATCCCTATAGTTGTCTGCAAAAGTTTTCAAGAAGAGCTCATTTATAAGAAGAATACAAGTGCAGCATTTCTGTTTTAGATTCCCCCTCTGTAGATTTCTGTTTTACATGTTTCTTCTTCCTGGTTGCTGAATGCCCATCAAGTGTATGTCGTCATCTATAGGAAGAGCATGAGAAAATCTCTTCAATGACAACTACATTTACACCATTTTACAGCAAAACAAAAAAAACCCCACTTTTTACTCAACTTTCACTAGACCTGAAATTATCAAATTGTTTAGCAGTCAGCTATCACAATGACGTAACTTCTGTCGGAGCCGTTTGAGGGCATTTGCCTTCCCTGCAGCACACAGGACACAGGCAGCTCACAGCACTCACTCTTACGTTCTCAGGTTCCATGCCGGGGAGGTTTCAGAGCCCACTGCTCCCAGCAGTCTCACCCACTCCTCTGCTTGAAGAGTAACTACTTCCGAAGCAGATTTGGAAAAATAGGTGGTATGCCCACTACTCAACCAAAGGGAAAATGATGGCAGCTTAAGTTAATACTCCAAGGGTATAAACCACACTGTTAAACAGTGTGTATACTGCCTATTAGATGACCTGTGTTATGGCGGGGGGGAGGTTTGCAGTAGTTTTTGGCAGAGAGGTAGGGCACGAAGTCAGAAGCAGAAACGCCTTAAATCATCTCTACATGGGTTGCCAGAGGTGATCATTCAGAACTCGAGTATGTGCTAATTTTGCTAAGAATCCTTAATTTTTTTAAAAATAAATTATATTATAACCCATTTCAAAGATGGGGAAATGAAGCATGGAGAGCTTTCACAATTCGTCCAAGGCCACACAGCTCTTCAGGGGCACACATGAAAGTAGGATCCAGTAATACTCATTTACAGACAGTTGACCATACCATAGAAGTAACATTTGCACTCCAGAAAGTTCAATCCCATAAGTATTCTCAGTATTAAAGAATAGGATTTCAAAAGTTATTAAAAATATTTGGAAACAGGTTAATTTGTGGAATGCTATTTTCAGCTTCCCAAGGTTTTTATCTGCTTAGGACTTGCTTTAGCAGTTCTGAAATCCTAAATAGGATTTGTTAGTATACTAGCAATTCTCATCCAAATGATCACTTTGTCTAATGGTGTATGCTACCCACATAACAGAAATAACCTTCAGACCATTTTTATTTTGTTTCTGCTGTAGAACAACCTGAGAATAATATATTATTTGAGTATCTGCATATTCTTTTCTTTCCTTCACTTTAAAGAAGGGCTGGTCCTGGTCATATAGGCATGGAACAAGTGAAGGACTCCAGAATTTTCAGGCTGTTTCTGGCACTGATCCACCACACTGCCTAGAGCACATCCCCATTTCTTCGCCTTGAAGAAGCAGAGATTATATTGGTTACCTACATCTCTATCATGTATGTTGTCAGGATTACAGCTTTTAAAGTGCTTTGAAGATTAAAATTCTGCTAATTTAATTTTTCTTTCTATTTTCACATATACTCAAAATATGCTGTTCCCTCTCTCCACAGAAGAAATTTTATCTTATACATGAAGAGGTTAAGATCTTTCTCCAGTGAAAGCTCAGTAATACACAGCACTTTATTCACAGGCTTTGTTAAGTACTCCTTTCTATTTTAACTTCATATGTCCATTATGTCAACTTAATTAGCCTTGGGGAATATAATGCATCAGATGTAAATCACCAAGCATTCTCCAAGCATACTCCTTAGAATCGTATTTTAGACTGCCTGAACAAACATGATCATCTGTATGAACTTTTGTGGGTTTATAATTCAAAACAGCAAAAACAAAAGTCACAGAAATGGATATTTTAAAATCTACCTCACCTTCCCTACCTCAGAACCATAAGCTACATCCAGCAGTTGAGAGTTAAAAGAGCAAAAAAAGACACCCTCAACCTCTGTGAGTTTACGGAAGTATATTCACTTTAACATGTTCATGCTCCATGTCAAACATATCCCTTCAAGAGAATTTCATACCATGCATTGCATTCAAAATTGCAAATATAAAGTATCTGATAACATTTAATGGCCTCTAGGTATAATCAGCATAAAACCAGCATAAAAGAGACTCAATATGAATATGAAATGTTCAAACCAAATGTGATGGAACCTCATGGGGAATTCTGCCACACATGCCGTCCTTTCTTCTAGGAGGTCCTTCAGCTGTCTACCTTCACTGTCCTTGTAGGGGGTACAGCAAAATGACATGGAAAAGAAACCTAAGCATTGGCATGCTGCAGCAGTGTTTAACCACTGTTTCAATGAAGCAAGCTTTGATCACTTCCTAGGCAAAAGCAATGACCTGTCCTTTAAGGAGAGCATTTTCTCTTTTGATCTGTATATTGCACTCATTTAAACTGAATTCCAAGTGTTAGTGTCTTATTTAATACTGAGTTATAAAAATATCATATAAACAGATAAAAATTCATGACACTTTCAAATCTCCACTCCATTTATTTTATATTAGCAGCTGTATTCACTTGGTAACTTTGAAAGATGTCAGAAGTAGGTTCTAATGTACTACAAAATTTGCACTAGTAAGTAGCAAGTACTGCATATATCAGCTAAATATAACTGCACTATTTATCTATTATTTATACCTTAAACACCCTATCTGCCAAGGCAAAAGCAGAAATGCCTAATCATCATTTATGCATTTGTCCCAGTATAATATTAACTATCCATGTAAGTGATATATAGGTATGATAAACAGAAAGCTACAAAGCTAAATTTGAGCACGTAAAAGCAGAGGTTGTACCAGAGTAATCTACAAAACATCTTCGGTAGGTTGTAGAAGATAATGATACTCCCAATTGATTAATATATGTCCATTAAGAACTGGACTAAAATCTGCCTATTTATGGCAATTCAATTAATTCCCAGTTGATAAGAATAATTTTAGGTTTTGCGGACATGGGATAAATTCCAGAAAAGATAAATTAGCCCTTCCTCCTCAAAGTGCAAGACAAGAAACATCTCAACAAGATTTGGGACAATTTAAAATAATGATGACTGATATCAAAGTTACATAATCCTAAAAATAAATTCATTCTTAAAAATCAAAATTCCTTTAATATTTCATGACCCACAGCTATTACAAATAATGTAACAGACATCTGGACTTACAATACTGATTCAAATTTTCCTAAAATTCACCTTCTTTAGATCCCTGAGGATTATTCTACCTAACATTGAGAAGATTCAGATTCCAAATTCAGACTCTAAATTGAAAAGATCTCTGAATTTTTCCATTGCTTGGTTGCAAGGTTTTAGTCTGCATCCACCCCCAGCCTAAAATACCCAAACTGATCTCTACAGAAGACATTATGCTTTTCTTCTTCTTGGGCATGGATCCAGTACTGTTACCTTTGGATCTAGATGTTAGATACAAGTTAGGTAGCGATGGGAAGCTGCACAATAGATTTATCCCGGTTATTTTAACAACAGATGAAAATGCCACTACAATGAAACCTAAATTACTTAGTCCTCATTTTTGCTAGGCTGAACTCACAATTTTTAGTCTGTATTTACCCAAGATAGAATAACTCCTATATGACACTCAACGAACTGGAGCTAGCTTTCTCCTACACCAACTCCTTTTCATCTTAAAGTTGCCACCTGGAAATGAAATCTTGGAATCATTATATATTAATTTGTATCATTTCCAAGCTCTTCCTCACCTTAGTTCTATAGAAGGCATCTGACCTAGTAAGAATTATTCTCTTTCCCACTCGGCCACCTTTACATTTTCTACTATGATCCAGTGATTTATTTCAATATATAAAAGATTAGTCTTTTAAATTTGTATCAGGACTGCTGAAATAAGTTCCTCTATAAATTCACTTGGATTTGCCTTTTTTCCTCAGTAGTAATTGCCTGTTGTTTCATCTCTTATATCTGATATTTTAACACTTCTAGCCAAGCAAGATTTTTATGCATCTTTAGTAACAGACAGTTTAAAACTCTCTTCTGTAATGTCAGTTACATTCTCCATGTAGTAGCACTGACCTGCTGAAATCACTTATTGCACAGCTGTTCTTTGCTATCATTCTGGGGCCTGAATAAGGAAACTTCCCCGCTCTTGTATTTGATAGATACCAGTCGCAAATAAAATTGCTGTTGTTTGGACTAACAGAGTTCAAACTCCAGCAATGTTTTATGAACTCTCTGAACACTGAAAAAGGAACAAAACAAAAAGGCTTACCTACCACATTTTAATGAAGAGTTGATGATAACATTAAAATGTAGCATTTCCGCATCTCAGGATATATTTTCACTATTAGCATGCATTAAATAACCAAAAAAGCCCAAAACTTCATTTTGCGGTTTTGAACCTGTTCCCAGTGTATGTGAATTTCTGAACAAAAATTTAATCTTTTCATAACTGTCTTAAAAATACCATGACCAAAAGAGCAAGGTATTGCTAACTGAAAGAGCAATACGTAAAATCTTCACAATCCTGACCATCTTGTCTGTGTCAAATCAAAGGTCACAAGATGAAACAAAAGGAATGAAGATGAAAGGTTCAATTCAAAACCAAATTGTTCTAAGATTTTGAGATACTTATACTCTAAAATCAGATAAATACAGTTTGAATGGAATTAATGGCTTTAGACCCTGTGATCGTTCTGATCTATGGACTCACACCTGATTTTGAAAAGGAGCTATAAGAATCGTAGTTAATTTTAGAAGATATATATACACCTTGCTGGGTATCTGTACATTGGATGGCTTTCATGTTGGAAAACTGTAGATTTCACTGTTAGCAAATTTGTAACACTTCATAAATTTGTAGCACAACTTTAGGATTGATAGTGCTTCAATATTAGAGGGAAGCAAATTTAACCATAAGTAATGAAAGAAAAAAACCTTACTACTTCTCCCCCCAGTCATCCTCAGTATTACAGCATGGAGAATATTAGCGTCTTGCTACATCAAAAAGGATAAAATACTTGAGGCACTTAGCCCGTTGGCAAATTATGCTTGGGGATTTCTAGATGAATGACTTGTATCTATGTTTACAGCCTTTCAGCAGAGTGCTCACTGTTTATTCTGGAATTAATCCAGGTCCATAAAACTAGTGATACATCAACGTAACAGATGTGCTTAAGTGACTATGCATTATAAGGTGATTTGCTTTAGTTATAAAAACTCAGTAACTGGTTTTAAGTTGATTTTGACAATCACAATCTGTAACCCATCAGCACTTACTGTATTCATTACTGTTAGCAGCTTGGTAATCTCTAGTTCTAAGGATTTTATAATTTCACTCTTTGACTTTCAAAAGTATCTAGACTGATAAAAGTATTGGAGTTGAAGCATGCTGTCCTAGTTTTTGGCCTAAGTCTACTAATTTATCCCTATAATATCACTATGTTGAAAACAGTTTAACTTGTGTTCATCTCATGCTTACAAAATGCTGGAATGTAAATGTCGTAAGTTTCTTTATCTTCAGAACACACAATTGAGGTGAAAACAATGGAGCCCAAGGCAATACTAGTGCTTGCTCTCTAAAAGATCTACTCAGCAAATAAAATGCAAGCTTTGTTTAACAACTGTTAAAGTATTTGGCTTTAGAGGCTTTGTTAAGAGGTCATTTTCATTATTATCTACTTTTCTAATCAATTTGTGACTTCCTGGCTACTTGCAACTTAACTATGAATACTTGGGTTGAAAGTTTTTGAAACATATGTCAGAGTTATTTCTTCTCCTGCATTTGACTCCATCAGAACTCTTTCAGAGAAGGTGGTACGAACTGCCTCGTTAAATACAAAGAAATCTATTTTAAAATGCTTTTTCTTCTTTTTCTTTGATGCTCTCTATTGTGAAACTTCGATAACGTTGATCACAGAGAACTACTTTCTTCAGAGCTAATAATATTAGTGAATTGATAGCGGAAGCTAGAACTTTAGGCTTGAGATTGAAATGTCCTAAAGAGTGCACTGAAAATTTTTTGCTCTCCAGTTTGAAAGGTCTCTCTGTATGATCTTCTGTCATAGCCAGCAAAGACCCTGACCACATTTTTCATCACACATAAGTTTACGGGCTTGGCATGGAAACAGGTCTCCACACATAGTTCTGTAACATTATACACAGCTTGTCTTAGTCTATATTCATTTTCAAAAATGTACAGGTAGAAACACTGCGGGTTTCATTATGTGGAATAACAAGGTGTCAGACGGAAGTAAGTCTCCCATAAAACATACAGTATGGTTTGAGGTTTCACAAACTATTAGGCTGTTTTGACTAAAGGTAGGGCCAGAAGCTAAATTTTAAGTGTAATAAAACCTGAGGATACCTAAGCCCTTAATGTAAATGTATGCATTTTGAAGTGATACATATTTGTATTAAATTGTCAAACTACATAATATTCCTGAAATGCATTTACAAAGCCAGCTGGAAGCCTTGACATTTCATCCATATTGTTATTTATATACATATTTACTGCTGCCACCTGCTTGTAACTTGGCTTATATCATGAAGCAGTACATTTCCCTTGTTTCATTATACTTTGACATTTCACTATAACTACATAGCTGCCCATTTCTCAGTTTCCAATTGCTCTGCAGCCGCTCTTGAATTATATTGGCTTAGTAATAGAATAAAGATCTTTCTCCGTGGTAGTACTAGCCTCTTTTTTTCATACCCAGATGGTACAAATCGCTGCTGGCACACGTAACAATTATAGCACAGCTTCTGCTGCTTAAATGAACCCCCATAAACCCCACAGAGTTAGATTAGATTAGGGAATTGGGAGGTGAGGAGGAGGTCTGGCCAGTGGTCTCAGCTGAAACGGATAAGTATTTGGTAGAGCCTGTGTGTGGCATATATAGCATGCTTATAGTGTACCGTTCAGTGAGAAATAAAGGAAAATTAGCTAAAGTTAATAAACCTAATTTCATAATCAGTATCACAACAACCATTTTTACTATTATTCAAATAACTGGGTTATTTGAATACCTCGTGATGTCTCATGAAACTGACACTTTCCAAGGAATAATGCTGGAAACAGCAGCCACCAAGAGAAACTCAGATCTGTTACTCAAATTTACCTATGTTCTTGCTTCACTCAGACTATCAAGTGAATAAACCAGTTCTTGGATATTTCTAAAGGAGGCGGATGACCACTATCCATACCCTCAGATGTTTAAAAATACATATAAATTTCCAATTCCTCTGTGCATTTCTCTGAGTAGAAACACCAGCAACTGAGTGTAGTGTAATGGGATTAACTGAAGAGGTCCTGTGAGAACACTGAACTAAGCTGGTTTGGAGAAGGAGAAAAACTCACTCTAGGCCAACCTGCTTGATAGACAAACAATGTTTCTACCTTTTCAGTCCAAGAGTTTGTCATGAGGACAAAAGGAAAACTACAGCATGAAAATCTTTACATGTGAAATAATTCTTTTATGACTTCACCAAAGTTATACTGCTTTAAATTTAATACAAGCTAGAACACATATATATATTTATTTAATCAACTAAGTTTTAAGTAAATCCTCTAGGCATTCAGTATTTAAAAGATACTAAAATTGAGGGACAAAATATATGAAAGAAAGATAATAAATATATTAAAAATTATTGTAAAACTATGTACCTTTGGCATTCATATAGGTCACACAAAATAATTTGACGTGTTTCTAAGAAAGCATCTGCTCTACCTTTTCCTCAACTCTGTCCTGATCAGGAGAACAGAGGAAGTCTTCTCGTGTACCTGAAAGGCCAACAGGTACAGACTTACTGCAGCAAGGGAGAAGAGGAAGGAATTTACTGTCATTTTTCCAGTCTCCAACTTAACATGAAAACAGTTAGTTTTTTTTGCTGATTGAAAAGAAAGTTCATCAAAAAGCCAAAACTAAATCTACTTAGTGCTTAGAATGCAAAATCATTGCCTTATATTGCACCTCTAAATCAAATACAATATGGTAACTTACAGAACGCCGTATTTTTTATTGTTAAAATTAATTTAAGAATGGACTAAAATTACTAGAGCTGCATGCAAAGCACTAATTTCTCCTGCTGTCTGATGACAACCACATCACAGGACAGAACGTGAAAAGGCAAAGACTATTCATTTCTCACAAGGCACAAATGGAAAAGCAAAACAGAAAACAATCTTCAGTTTGTAAACCCCATTCCTATCTTAGCTGAGAATAAGCAAACCCATTGTCATTCATTCAGTATCAAAATAAAGGCCATGTTTCAAAAAACAGCTTAATTTCTAGTTTCTGTTTAGGCCCTGGAGAAGTAAACTTTTTTTTAAAAGGACTAGGAGCCTTGACAATCATCAACTCTTCTGAAAATTTAGCTATTTATTTTGGTATCTAAATTTGGCTTTATGAAAACTGTTAAGGAAGATAAGAGGATTTCTTTTTGATTCTGAAAATAATAGCGTACACCCCATCTCATCTCACTAGTGACAAAAGCTTCAACAAAAGCTTCACAGACATTCTTCCTGATGAAACTGCAGATTCTGGAATGAAAAACTGATACAACATCTGCCCAAAAGTGAACCCCACAGATCTCTCAGGAAAAACACAAGTACTTAGGAACCACCTATCCCAGAAGGGAATAGAAACTTGTCTGTCATACACGCAAATGCACGCACTACTGAAAGCAATAGGAATCTATCACATTCTGAATACGAATCTACACGTATGAAATTAAGCAACGATGAAACTAGAATGAACAAAGTTGCTTCCCTTCTTTAATCAACCCCTCCAAAAGTAGGTCTAACACAAATGAAGATTTTTCTTTTTCCTTGAAGTATGGTTACAGTCTATGTCCTTCAGAGCAGCTGACATTATGCTCCCCTAGAGAATGTACTGAATGCTTCCCCTGTGCTTATGATCTTCACTGCTTGGACTGACTAACAGCAGTTCTTGAAAACACTGAGAAAATTATATTAATCAGAATTAGCAATAGAATCTTATTATTTTTGTCTTCTTCAGAAATGACCTCACCAGCAGAAAACCTAACTTTGGATTTTTTTTTTAATCTAAAAGAATTTACTTTTGTCTCTGAAGAGAGTGTTAAATACATCTGTGAAGACACCTACTTCTCCCGGCCATTTTGCTTTTGAACTAAAAAAAACTTTATTCCTACAAGGCTTTTCAAACATGATCTGAGACAGAGCTGAAAATTCTAAGTTTTAAAATGAGAGACAGACTTCCCCTTCAGTCAAAGAAGTTATATTATCTACCTGAATGAATAAAACAGTGTTTTCCCCCAATCTCCAAAATTCAGTTCCTATTTATAGTACCACATATATGTCGCAAATTCAGCAGAAATTGTTTGGTTTAATTTCTAGCTGTAAGAACAACAAATGCAGACGCAGCAGAAGGTAAGGTGGAAAGAGCTGTGATGAAATAGGTTGAAGACTTGCAAAGTCTTCAAAGGATATCTGAGGAAGAACAGTTAAGCAAAATGATGTGACCTATTGTAATACATGGAAATAATATTTTTGGAAGTCTGCTACTTGACTTAGGCTCTAAAATGTGATGGTGATAGCAGAAGGTATACACCATTTATTAAAAACCTAGAGAGCACACCAAAACAAAATATTGCTACTCTTCAAACATATTTTATGAAACGATGCTCACTAGAATCTTGATAAAAAAAGTTGTTTAGTGTAGTACTCTGGTATTCCACAAAAAATCCACAATACATTGCTAACACTGGAAAGAAATAAATTTCAATTTTGATTCAGATGCTCATCATCTCATTTGATCCATGGACCAGTCATTTCTACTTGATGCCATAACAAATGTCTTTTGAAGAGTTCACTTTTATGAATCTCTTCATTTATTAAAGATTGTTTTAGTTATGCATAGTCTTTGCAAATATTTTTATTCATTTTCTTTCCTGTAATATTACAGTTTTATGTTGTCAAGTTCTGCTGTCCTCCCCACTACTTCTGACAAGCCGTTTTCTGTACAGCTTTTGCTCATGTGAACATAGTTTTTCCTCATTCTATTTACCTTATAAAGATCAAGTATTAGAAGAAGAAATAGTGAGAGTTAGATTAGGAGAGAGAAGCAGCAAAAATAGTACATGCATGGGAGAAATAAGAAGTAGCAGCAGGAAAAAAAGAACGGATGAAATTAAAACACAGCATAGGAAAAAACCCATAAGAAATAAACACCTGACAGAACAGAAACATGGCGTACCAGGTCTTGGTCCACTTATCATGACTTTGCATTTCAATTAATTAAATACCACGGAGACAGATTAATAGACATGAACATGATAATCTCTGAATTCATTGATGAATGTGTTTGTTATTTACATTTACTAAAAAAAATGAGAAATTTGTAATGCAACTGTTAATCAGTTGCTAAACTTTAAGGAGTAGCATCATTTTAAAAGAATAAAATCTTAGTTAATTATTTTAATTTTTATTCCCCACAAGTACTTTTTAATTTAGCTTTGTAAAACCCAAGCTTATGTATTTATCTTCCCTCCACCATGGACCTGTACTTGTATTTTAAAGAAAATTATACATAAGACAGGGATTCTAACTACACTTGAGGACCAACTTAAGAAGTTAATTGATCTAAAAAATATCAAATTTCAAAGAAGTTATGTTTTTCCTACACTTTCCAAATAACACTTATACAGTGGAAACAAAACTTGTAAACTACTAGATTTTAATCAAAGACACACTTTCACACTGTAGCCTAACTGTCAAAAGCTGATGTAAAATTCTATAGAAGCAGCTCAGGAAAGCAAGGCCTCTGCATCTGTTACATGATCAACGTGGGTGCCACGCACTGAGGAAAAGAATGCTCTTCTATATGCAATAAAGGCTGCTAACATGCATGTTTGTAACCACTTAAGCCACTAGGAAAATCTTGTTGGAGAAGTCAAACCTGAGAAATACTTTTGTTGATAGTTCTTCATATTAACAATAGATGTATTGGAAACACTAAAAAGAATCAAATTGAGAGAATCTCAATAAAAATTCTATTTTACTTCTGGAGCTAACAAACTGCTAATAAAACACAAATAGAAATCCATACAATTAAAAATAAAATTGAACTACCAATACAAGTCTTGAAACATAATAGCATCAAATGATGACTAAATCATTTAATCCATCTTTGCATTAGAACAAATACAAAATGGTCCATGGTAAGCCTTACTGCCTGTATTCAAACACAATCTGCTTCTGTAAATGACTATACCTGGTTGCAAACACCACCATTCAGTAATCAATTCAATAACGTATGATGATAGTAATTTTTAGAAAGCATCATATATTGGTCATCAAGTCCCTGCTCCTGACAAACCAAATCTTCCCTTGACATATATGCTACCTTATTTATTCAAGTTTGTCAGTACAACAAGCATGTGGCATGTCTTCTATTAGCAATCAGGTCTTACAATCCCTGTTGACAAGACGGACAACAATCCAGTCTCGTAAAAGATTCATGACACAACTTTGCACTCTCTACTGCTTGCTTTCTCATAAAACCAGTGCAAATCCCATCAAAAATTTAACAGAACCCCTGCCTCATCTGTTTAGGCCTGAAGCTAGTTGCAGGGACAACTCATTAGGGACAAGCTCATTAAAACCAGCCCTGGAGCAAAAGCAGTTTGCGAGTCTCCTAATTTTTATTCACTTTCACCTAGCCATTCGAGTTTCTTCTGTTTCCCAGATACAGAGCTTCTAATGATTTTGTACAATAAGCAAGGCTGTTTCCAAACTTATGCTACACCCAGGATTCCACAAATGCAGTTCCTTCTGTACACCAAAGCTAACATAATTCTGTTCATTTGTAAGGCTTAAATGCTTCTATACTGAAAGGGAGTATCGGAAAACATAGTGGATTCTCTTCTGATTACATTAGCATAAGGTACCTATGCGTAACAACTATCAAACACATGCTAAAATCCAAAGAGAAATTGAGATGTGCAGAATTAAAGCTAAAAGATACACACACCTGAGAACTCACTCATGAGGAGTGCATTTGGTATTTCATTTGGCATTTTTAGCACCTGAGATACCTAAAATACCCAAGAATATTTTTTATTTAAAAAAAAAAGGGGGAGAAAAAAAAAGAAAAAAATAGCAAGGATTTCCTTTCTCCTTAGAGTCTGCGTCATAATAAATATTGACTAAATCCAGTAGGTTTTTTTGTTTATGTTACTTACCTTTTCTGTTATTTGCTAAAGTCCCTAAGTGAAACAATCCTTACTTTTGCTCTGAGCGCTAGCTGGGAAACCTTGCAAATACCTTCTAAATTAGATGCCTAAAGTTAGGCACATTAATAAGTAGCCCAATTTCAAATGCCTACGTTCAGACAATAGAATTAGAAAATCATGGTTATCCACAGTTCTGAAGGGTAGTGATCAAAATATCCTGGGGTGACTGCAAAAGCTTCCTTACTTCTGTCTCATAACAGAGAACTATAAAGGTCCACAAAGAGTGGATTTCCTCCCCTAGACCTGTGATGACAAAAGCTGGTGAGTGCTGCACCAGTATCTGTTTGAGAATTTGTGTACAGGGTGGGAGGAAAGCCTCACGGGGACACATTCCCAAAAGTCAATTGCTAAAACTGGTCTTAGAAGAGCTTAATTCTAACCAACATTACTGTCACATGCATGACACAACTATTCAGATATAGATATATGCCCAGATAGTGTATTATACCTCTGAGGAGCATCTTACTGAATTTGGGGTACCAAAGAATGGTCTGGACAAGCGTGTTCCAATCCTTCTACAGGTCATCTGTTGAAAACCAACCAAATTCTGCTTGCCCAGTTAAGCAGTCAAGCCAAGAATGTAAACAACTGTCTCAGTCCAATCTCAGAGGAGTGTCTTTAAACTCACATTTTTGCAAGCATGTTAATATTCAATCATGTATTTTCACCTTGCTTGCACTCTATACACAGCACTACATACAGGATACATTCTTATTCTTGTCAAGCTTATTCTCTGCTCATCATATGGTGGTGCGTAACAATCTCATTCACAGTCTTCAGCCCATCGCTCAAGGCAACACAGCAGCAAGGCCCACAGCACTTTTCAAAGTCAAAATTAAAAAATTGATTATTTTCCTTTCTTTACTTCCATACAAATATGCACTCAAAGCGTCAAAAGTACTTAATTAATCTAGAAGAATTAATTATTTGGAAGATCACTGGGCAAAACGTGAATTTTAGTCATGATCTGTGACACTGTCAAAGACTATGAAGTCTGTCATGCACAATTTTTCTAACAAAAAGATTATTGCCATGAAAAGTGTTGTGCCAATATAACTACCACATTGTCAAGTGCAACGAGCATACAGACCCTCAACCAACATAGGTAAATTGATGGGGTGTGAAGTTTGTTTCATGCAAGTATCGTGGCCTAATTGCTCAATATACAGTATTACTTACTCTAGCATCAACACGAACTCCAGCACAGATCAACAGTCCTATACACCATTCTCAGCTGTAAGTTAAGCAAACCAGTCTTACTTTGCACTAAAATGGAGTAGGACCATTTAATGGGTAGTTTAAGGAACAACCTAGCAAATAGGAAAAGAACAGCACCTTTTTCAATTGTTTTGGTTTTAGTGAAAATCTGACTGTCTCTCCATTCAACAGTCTTCAGTGGGGACTTCAATTAGTTTACATTCTGGAGTACAAGGCACTCACACCACTAAAATAGTGTCTTAGTTGAGAAACATTATCAACCATCTTTTACACTATGTTTCCTGTTTCCCTGTGCGAAGGATGAAAGCTACAATATCATCAACACAGACCAAATACTGAAATTCAAGTTTTCCAAAAAATGAGAACTTAGGGAGTAAGCTATTTAAAATTAAAACATATAACAAGCTTTACAAAAAAATTGACTTTATCAAATCCACTAGCACAAGGGTTTCAGCATTTCTAAAACATTAAAAAGGCCTCATTTATTTCTCTATTAGTCTCTTGTGTCTCTATTAAAAAATTACCTGAAGGCTGAGAAACTACACGTCTCGTGAAACTTCCTGCAGATGTGGAAACTTCAAAAAACATGGATTTGTAAAGAAAACAATGATAAAACAAATGCATTTAAAGTGAGAATAGCAGTGTTACTTTTCTCTTTTAAATCCTAGTAAATCTTATCATACAAGAAGCTTAGCAACACAAGGACTGAAATTCAAATGCTTTAAGATATAACTAAGTACACATTTAATAATGCTAGCTTTTTGGGTTTTAGACAAATATTGTATAGTCTTATTTAAGCTTTCTTTTATCTTTTCAAAGGCACCTTAGATATGATTCTGCTTTTACATTTATGTGTAAAGTGTAAGAGAACTAGAATACAACTAGTTATCACATTAGCTCATTTTTTTCTAAACTATTTTCTTAGAAAACCACGGAATTTTTCAGCTTCCAAGTAAACTATAAAATATAAGCAAATTCAACATAGAGCATTTAGAAAGGATATGAATGCACATATACATCAGTTATAGTGTGGGGGGAAAAAACTGAAAACCAATAGCTATGAAAAAGTTTCGTTACTGCAATACTGGGTGTTAATAGTATAATATCAATAAAACTGAAAGATGTAAATAGGTAATTTGGATTAAGCAAAGTTACTTGTCATTAGTTATTAAGTATTGCTCCAAGTGAACTTGCTCTAAGGCACTAACATTTTTACAAATATCATGACTTCTCTTTTCCTGAAGATGCTGGAAACGCACCGATGCTATTAGACAGGAATTTAGCGTGGGTCCTCTAAGCAAAAATGCAATGACTTCATTGAGCTTCATTACTAACACAATTTTCCCTTATTAAAAATTCCAAACAAACAGGTACTTCACACTAGGTCTACTTCTAAAATTGCTTTCTTTTTATTCTCAGGGATACATCAAGAGCTGAGGGAGAATTCATGCAGTATAGATCAGTCAGGCATTGACAGCACATCACACTTTGACAAGCTGCTTGGCTCTGTTTAAAGTCTAAGTTAGGCCTTGGCCCATCAAGGCCATGGATATTGAATTATTGACAGCCTCTCACTGTGGTGCAAAGGGAAGGAGTGCTATACCCTCAGTTCAATAAAGATGAAATGGAAACCCTCTCTGAAGCTTACTTTAGCACGTTAAAGGAGTTTTAATGGTCTTGTTTAAAATTCAGTAAGAGAATACATTAGACTGATTATATTTTCACCAACTAAACAAAAAGTTTGGGATGCTGTGGAGATTATAAATGAGAGGAAAACTATGCAAAGTACAAATTTCATCTACACCAAGAAGTTGACTAATGTTTCAAACTCAATTCAAATCATCCAGCTTTATGTACTTAACAATTTTTCACCATTCTGTACCATTATACCATGCACAGTCAAGGGTTAACAATAACATAAAGGTTCATCATCCTAAAATACAGGCTGGCTTTCATAATAGTTGCTTTCCGCTGATGCCATTAAATCTACAAGCTAACACAAAGGCCAACCCATGTTTACAATCTATCATCCGCATTAGTTCTATATCTCTTTTCCTTTCCGGCTATCAAAAGTGCAGTAGAGGGGTGTCAGTAAGTAACTGGCTACCCAACGTGTGGTTGGATTGTTTGTTTGTTATTCTGACAGAACTCTACTACAGAGTAAATCACCATTCTTCCAGAAGTAGCTGATTAATATTAACAATTCTGATCTTCTTACATAATCTCTTTTCTTCTTCAAATTCATACCTGCCAAGCTTTACTTGTATTTTAATAGCTCATGTCAGACAAGCAACAAGCAGAAAGTTCCATCTCAGGACTATAATTTTAAATACAATGAGACTTACATCAACTGTCGCATAGACATGCGGAAAATTATTCCACATGGACTTCTAAGTGCATCCTAAAAGCTTAAAAGAACAAGTACATTTTTAAAAGAATTTAAATTGATGATGGGGGGGGGTGGGGGAGGTTAAGCAATTTGTCTAATGTGACCCTATACTCATTTCTCCAACATCACTTCCAATATGCTGCCTCCTGTCAAATCAACAAAGAGAGCCTAACAGCACATCTAAATTTGTGTTCATTTGCCTTCTGCAGGATTATCTTTGCCACGTCAAGCATTATAAGTAAATCAAAGATGCTTCTCAGGGGCTGTAAGAGTAGGGCTAATCTCCAGACAAATATTTAGAAGGCAGCTTAGCCTGTTCTGGCTTTAATCGTTTCCAACTGATTTGACTTATTCTAATTACAGCCTTTATGTTATAAAAGCCATTTTTATGTTGCTGAGGAGCAGTTTCACTGCAAATACATGAAATTTTGCTGAGTTTCTGTTCCCATGTCGATTATGGAAATGGTACTCTACAGCTTTCCTCTAATTAGAAAAACACACTGTGCAGAGCATCAACAATTTTTAACATTAATAACAGAGTGACAGTGTCCTTTTGTGTGTCTTTAAATAATTTCTCAAAATATGACACCACAAAGCCACTGTATCCCACTTGGGTATCGTACTAGGAGCAATTTTCACGTTTTTGCATATTATATTTATTCAAACACAGAACAAGATCTTTGAAGAAGCTGTTTAGTAATTTAACCTAACAGAATAAGATAATTAAACTTCTGGATAGTTTATGGTGAGGTGCTTTCCAAGCCCATGAACTTGGAAAATTCAAACACTTATACACAAAGCAAATTAAACATATCATTTGACAAATCAGACAGCACGGCTATTTGTTACTTTTAGTACTTACTTACCACGCTATCATTTCCCATAATGAACAGACGGCTGAGATAATACAGTTTTGCTTTGCATCAACTCACAGACTTTTCTTGCTGTTTAATGGAAATTTAACTGTGCTACCCGAATGCTGTGGACAACAGAAATCAAGGCGGAGTCATCAAAGAACATGTAGCATATGTCCATTCCAACTTCAATACATTACTAAATAAAACTTCCCTTTAACAGAAAAGACCTTTTCATTTACTGTCAAAGCTGAGCCCAGAAAAAGTAAAGATGAAATACAAATAAGGTATGTGATAACATATATTATTTCTGCTATGACTCTATGTAACAGACAACTCTAAACATTACTATGTTCCTATCTCTGTGCAGAAAGAATCAACATTAATATCTTGATATGATGAGAAAAACAAATAGGAGACTATCATAGTATGATTTTTTAACATACAGAAAAGATGCTTTGGGAGTCAAAACAGAAGGACAAGGCAACTCGTAAGTTTCTACATTGGTTATATATGCTTGCAAAAATACACACGTCACTTTCAATACTGTGACTGGTCAAACTAAGCTGCTATAGAATATAATGTATTTTGCAAATAACAGGATACTAGGCAGAATAGACTTCCCTAAGGTATTTACAGCATGACCGCTAATGAAATAACAGGTAGCGTTATGACACAATTTTGCATACTGTGATGATAATGTCTCCAAGCTCCTTTCACTTCTCTGAAAAGGCTAGATTTGTTGACATAATCCCGTCAGGTGTCACCAAAAAAAGCTTATTGTCCCCAATTGCTAAATGGAGGACATAAATTACTCGGGCAACAATTTTAATTACATTATTGTTATGGAGACTTGTTCTGCAATAGTTTATTCTCTTTTTCTTTCTCTTTTCATAAAAATGAAACCTCTATTTTATTAATAATTCTTTGATTAAACTTAAGATTTCAATTAGATTAGTAATAAATTCTTGGCTTTATGTGCAAGTTGCTTACCCTTTTTGTCCATAACTAGATTTTGAGTGTAAAACTGGTGAAGAATCTGGAAAGAAAGCAAAACTATATGATATTCCTCAAAAAAACTTTCTAGCCTCCTACGCTGTTTAACTTGCAGATGTCCCGAGAGAAACGTGTGCTCTGTGCATTTAGTAACCCTTGCTGGTTTTATCTTGAGTTCTGCAATATTAGAAATAAAAGCCTGATGAAAACAATGCAGTGAAGCAGCCAGGAGCAGAAGGCTGTCATTATTATGTTTCTGAAGTAGATACTGGTTTTATATTTCTTAGAACAATAAGACAGCTGGTGGTGCAAATACTTTTTATACAAGCTACGGTATATACTGTCACAGTAATGGAATAAGTTATACTGAGCTTCAGATACACTCACTACTGAGGCATACAATCTCCTGTGGGTGTTTCCCACAATCCCCCGAGATTACCTTTCTTCTAGACTGAGTGTCAGCCAGCTGGTGTATCAGGAATAGTTTAGATGGAATGTTTTTGGTGGGGTTTTTTTTGTTTGGGTTTTTGTGGGGTTTTTTTGAGATCATAATGGCTCTCAGAAGCCAAAAGTCTCTTCCTAATGCACTGCATAGATCCACTACAAGTATTTTTTTTCTGAACTGCACATCCTCACTGCATTGTCCATTTGTAGCACGTATAAAACATATTACATTGTTTGCCATGTAGGTCCACCATAAAAACATTCAGAAACAGAAAATTAAAGACACGACTATTCATTTACTTGAAATATCGTTCACTGGGCACATGTTATACCAGTTCTCGAAAGACTGTGTTGGTTCTGTTTGCAAACCAAATTTATTTTGGTTTAGATCAACACATTTCTCTCATGCGGCTGTTATCCTGGCTATTCAAGAGACTTCTATTCAGCCCATCACAGAAGCAAAACCTCTTTCTATCAGTCTTACAGTTGAACGTCCAAATTATACCCCCAAAGTCCTACTATGTTTAGGCAGCCATCAAAGGATAAGGCTGAAGAATAATCTTTGCCTGTAACTTTCACACTGCCAAATCTCTAAAAATTTCCCACAACCTAAGTGGTAACCATAAAAGTTCTTCAGGAAAGCAACAAAACTGATGCAAGAGGGGGCAAACCAAAAATGCTTACCTTTTACTATTCTATATAAAGAAGCATACATAATATTAAAGTAACTTTTTCAAGGTATGAAAGAAAAGACAGCAAGCATTTGCAGATGTGATTATCTCGCACTTTGATATCCCAGTGCAATACGGTGTTTTCTATCGTTGTAAAGAAATACTCATCGCTGTCAGGAAATTGAGATTTTGATGCCTCTTTGAACAAAATTATTAGCATAACCATGCTGACTGTACAAACTTTTCTGTTTTCTTAGACCAGTTCTTCATAAGGTAATGCCTCCTTAACAATAAGGACTTTTTAATGAAGTAAAATTCTAAGCAGTAAATATGTGTTTCCCCCTCTCTCTTCAACACTGAAGAGCGAACATGTTATGTGTCCACCTGTCAGGGAAGAGGTGAAAAAGGATTGTCAGACAGGAAAAGTTTCCTGTTAGTGAACTGTGGGTCTTACACACACGAAAATTCAAAAGCTATAAAAGCATTTAGATGTTTTTACAGAAAGAACTTCGCAAGGAGCAGAGGGGCTGAAGTTGATAAACAGTTACACATTTTACAAGAAAAAACTTCCAGATACCATACAGATATTACATTTTATAGTTTACATCAACATCTGTCTGCAAAGGATTAAGATAAAATCTTTGCAAAAGGCACATTATCTCTCATCTACTTATTACCTGGTCTTTGCCCCTGAAACATCCGACACTAGTCAGTTTTGAGGAAGAATGCTGGACCAAAAGACAAAACATATGCTCTAAAATACTAGCAATGGGGTTGCTACAATTTTACATTAAAGAACTAATTCCCCCCCCTCAAAAGCTATAAATTTTCTAGAGTTTTTAAACTCTACCATAAAATTCAAATAAGAAAAATATCATTGACACTCTCTAGAAGCTTCTCATAAAACTGAAAAATGTTTTAGAGTAAATCAGTCACCAGAATAACTTCTGCCTTAGACTGTCAATGTTGCTTACTTATATAGGGTTTTGTTTTTATTTTTATATATACCTACTTCTGTAAGCAAACCATAGATAATTTCAGGAACAAGAAAGAACAAACTGAATAACGTATGCAATTCTGCATCCCAACTTATCTAAATGAAAAAAAGGTAAATGTTTAATGCTATTGGAAAAAAAACAACTCAGACATTTTAACAAAGCTAGAATCAATTCTCCTATAAATAACTCATATGCCAACAGCTGGATTATAAAGCTTCAAGGTTGAGACTCCATTTCCATAGTATCGGCCATTGTCCAAACACATCATTTTTGCCATTTAAGTAGGAAAGGACTTAGAATGTCTCATACAGGACATTTGAGGTTCCAAATGCAGTTCTGAGCTGTCCTGATTTGGATATATACTAGCACAGGATGTATTTTTAAATGTTTTGTATGGTCACAGGGAACATAAAAACATTCCTGAAATTACCCAATTACTTACACTTCTGTGTCTTTTTTCCTTTCCCTAATAATGCCGTAGTTCAGTGATAAGCTTGCAGAAGAAGGGACAGTTTCCAAAAGGTGGTGCCAGTCCTGCAGCTTCCAACAGCCCACACTGACCTCTCACATGTACTGACCCAAATCTGTGTATGAATATGGGTGAACAAGACTGGGAATTTGACTTAGGTTAAATTAACCCAGAGCAAATTGGTTAGCTTCACCCAGATGAGTTTCATGATTTGGTTCAATGAACAGCTGCACAAACACACAGGTACAAGGAAGGGCAGGGCTTCCTTATTCATTTGCAGCGTTATCTTATTTCCCCTGGGAGGTGGGTGATGTATGGAGCCATATTTTCCCACTCTTTGACAGAAGCAGCCTGCTACCAAAGAGAGCAATGGGACATACAAAAGAAGAAGATTCCATCAGCCTTTTGCTGATTGTTCTCTGTAGACTACAGACAGAAAAGGTGCTAGAAATGCTTTGGTTTGCTATAATTTTTAATATATGCTCAAAAAAGTGGTAATTCTCTAGAAGTCAATTATAAAAATACCACAACATCAGTCAAAATATCAGCCTTAGTTACTCAGAGTCATATAATTTATGCAGTCATTGAAACCTGCCCTCCCTCCCCACCCCTACAACTGTGGTAACATGAACATTACAGACCTGACTTTGCTGAAGTACAGTCTGGGCCTCAATAACAGAACTGCTCATTGCACCACGATTTTTAAAAGCCTTTTGTCAGAAATGAGACTCTAAAAATACTTGACAACCAAGTCCGCTAAAACCTGACCATTAAAGGAAAAAGAAGCACAAGTAACACTAAAGGTCACTGTTTGATGTTCCTTATCTGTATTACTCATGCCACTTCGGTACAACACAATTCAATTTTACTCTTAGAGACCAAACTGAATTTTCTCCTGTGGAAATTACCAAAACAGGCTTTTTTCCACCTTACCAATTTTCACATTTGTATCCTAAAAATCACAGACTAGGCAAACAGGACATCCCAATGGTATTTAAACAGTCACTGTGAAGCAAGGAACTGCACTTTGAAGGAACCAGAACACCAATGTGCTAACAGATGATTCTCTGAAAGACACGTAAAAGGAACTGCATGCCAATACCATACATCTCAGGAACCTGGAGTGTCTGCACCCATAAATAGAGCTGTGCTTCATTTATGATTCACTGTGGTTCTGGACACATTGTAGGGCAGGCGCATTCCGAAAAACGCTGCAGTCCTTGTCCCCTTCTACTTGATGCACCTGGGTTTTCCTTCGAGAGACAGTGGGAGAAGAGACTGTGTGCACGCACTTTTTATCCTGACATAGACTCACAATGTGTCCCGAATGTTTACTTGGAATTGGAAATCACTTCTGGCCACAACCTAAACATGGGATACCACAGTACACCCCAGGAGAAATGCTGTATTACATTAGACTAGGTAGGCCATGAGAGCCTTTGAGGATGAAAGAATAAAATCCTGCCATGTCCAATTTTATAATTAATCCCTGGGTAAACTATAGCAAGCTGTTAATATCATGAAATCTGAATCCATTCCGATTTCATCCATCTCGCGCTATTTTTTTCACCTTAACTAACGTCACTAATAGTCCTGTTCCTTCAGGGCAGTGATTTTATACACTTCCATATATCTATACAGACTTTGTACATTTCTGGGCTACAATCACCAATTAAAAACTGTTCTACTTTTCTGCTACAAGCCTCCATTACCTCAAGCCCTCCAAAAAAGAAAAGACAGACATAAGTTTAACTAACAAAGTTACAAAGTAAGTCTATTAATATGATTTAGAAATCTACCTTTTAGATAAATCCATTATCTTATTTAAGTTTAAAAAAAAATACAAAAATAATGCTTTGTCCTATCACAATTAATAGCTCACATGACTAAAAATAGTTTTTGCCTGCATAACTGTGACAATTTAAAATTCCGGCTATTTCAGCAGCACTTGAGAAAAATCAAAGGGCCTCCTTTCTTTATGAAAATGGCACAGAAGAATAGGAACAAAAAACTGTTATTCAGTGTCCTTTAAAAAAATGAATTGGCAGTATTTCACCTTACAACTAAGGCACACTTATTACTTAAATGAACAAAACAGACTTTAAAGTCCTGGATATTAAGCAGTCCTACAGCTCTGGAAGACAGACGCCCTGTCAGGCAGTAGTTTACAGCTATGTGTCTTGTGAAGAGACTACATGCATTTTCTATGGTTCTGCATCTAGTACCTTCAAAAAGCATGAAAAACAATTCAGAAATAGTTCTGAAAGGCTCTTTTGCTTATGACTTTATAATACCAGAAGCTCAGCAGCTTCTATATAATAGATTTTATGTCATTTTTAATGTTTAGTATTTGCCTCATAAAGAAAAAACCACACATGAATATACAACAGAAAACAGTTTATTCATCTGTCTTCCATTTCCAAGAAAAGAAGACAAATGATAGGTGTTATTACTTGGCTCTCTTATGCAAATTTATGGGATACATTTTTGCAGCCATATTAAAAATGAGAAACACAATGTATAATTGAAGACAAAATGTAAGGACTAAAGGATAACAGAGTTCCTGATCGAAACGTTTCCTGCAAAATGGGTTCCATAACAGAATTCAGATATATCTTGGATTCCCTAATGATCCAACCGCATGCTTCCAAGGATTTAACACAAGATAAGAATTTTTGGACTGGCACACCATACAACAGGGATGTCTTTTCTATATACTTGACAGCTCCAGACAGGACAACTGCAATATGTGAAATGAAAAATAAGGAACAGTGATTTTGGATTAGATTATTGTTACTGCCCTTCCTGCTTTTGCCAGTGAAGTGAAAAGAGGCATAAACACTGGCACTAGGATTTTTCCATACTTTGTACTTCTCTTAAAAAAAAGCCTGAGCTTGAAAATAGCATTTTGACACAGAGCAAAATAATGTTGGTTTTAGAGAAGATTTGTGCTTGAAGATGTATCGACAAAATACATGATAGACCTGTGACAAATTCAGAAACTATGACACATATTTTACGATTTCAGGATAGGCAGATGCATTTATTTAGCTATCTATACATGTGTGTGTGTGTACTGCATATAAAGCAATCTCTCAACAATCTAAACGCAGAAAACTGTCCAATTTTGTTTGTTCTTGCCCTGTAGGATCAAATTAAATAGGGACTTGTGATTACAGGTGACATTTTTGAGGTTTCTGTGTCTCTCAGTGGGACGAGCTGGCTAAGTCCAAGCCAACACCTAACTAGTATGTGTTTTCCTACATTTTAGCAGTCTACTTCAAATTGTTAATGCATGTTAAAATATAACTTGCTCATATTATATATTCTAAAGCACATAAATTAGTAATGTGTTCCTGAAATATACCTTTATCATTAGCAAAATGAACCTCAAGAATAAAAAGGAGATAAAGTAGTTTAAATGATAACCAGAGATTGTTAGGTAAACCGTGAAATAGCTGGAGATGCCACCTCTTTTGTTCCTTGCATCTCAACCAATCGACCAGTTAGAGAGATGTTCTTGTTAACTGCCATCTTTGTATTTTTGCACTTGAACTAGCTATTTTAACTTGGACGGTAACCTTAGTCACAGTCCCTGTAATATAAACATATGCTTAACATGTGGCCCAGTGGTAGACTCTGTAAAGCCAAGAAGTTGTGTTTAAAACATTACATATATGCACTGTATTTGATGCATGTTGTGAATCTTAAGAAAGGACATTTATTCACCGACCTCAAAAAACAAATGCAAGTCAGCTTGCTGTTGGATACTTCTCAGACTGTATGTCACTACGGAGGTCTAAATCGATTACTATAGTTTCTTTAAAACAAACTAATTACAATAATTAAGAACTCTGTCAATAAAGTAGTAAAGTATAAAAACAATGTTAAGTTTTTAAAATAAAACTTATAAAAAGCCAGACAATGTAGGCTTCAGGGTGAAGATTCTGTATCGTACCAATAAAATAATAAATGTCAATCCTTGACATGTTTTACAGGTGGGTCAAAATAAAAAGTAATAAATATTTAGAAATTTTCACTCAGGCCCTTCATATTAGTCTTCATTGTAACTAATACTTGGAAAAGTTAACTCTTCATTATCGCTCTTTCCTTGGTGCTGTTCTCGCTTGTAAATGTATGCCATTATCACTTCAAAAGTATTACATCACTTACCTGTCACCGCGATTGCAATTAAAGTAATGTTTAGAGAAAGTGGAGTCTACTTGCCTATTGATGTAGGGAGAAAATTCTCTGTAATTTTAATCGGGGTTACATGAATGTGCTGATAAAAGATGAGACCTGTTAGTTTCATTATTTTGCTTTCATCTTTGGGTATTCTGCTTTACGCTTTTTGCTCTCTAATTTTAAAAATGCTCATTGTGACGTTTTAAAAGGAATACCAAATAACATTAAAATAGCGCTAGAAGCTGAACACTGTTATTAGATAAAAGTGGTTCTAATGCATTAGGAGGTGTTGAGTTAATAGGAAAACAGCTTTGATTCAGTAGCCTCTGTCTAACATGCCACTACAACAGAAGTAAAAAGGCAGTGGGCAACTCCCCTCTAATCACCTCCTGTTAGCTGCAACTATAGGCAAATTGCTGGTGAGGATTAAGTGGGGAGACTATCACAGGATCAGTGTCAAGCAGAAAAAAGACTCAATTTGTGAGCAATCATGACTCCCTAATCACTTCTCTAAGAGCTTTAGGAATTACTAACAGTACTTTAGAAGTGTGGACACATCATAAATACCGACCTACAGAGATAAGGAACCTCTTTTCACCACAAAAAACATAATTATGACAGATAGATAGAAAGAACAGTTAAGTATATAGATAATAAAACAAATGAAGGCTGGAAAAATAAATAATTTACGTTCACCAATCCTGTACATTCTTCAGATTACTGAGATTACGATATGTGTGTGTCAACATTGTGAATGCAAACTGAGATAAGCGAAGACTTGCATGGTTTGGAGGCAGTATTACGAACAAATCTGGCAGTTACAATGTAAAGAAAATACCCGTACTACTGCAATACTGTTCCACATATGAACAGTGAAGGAGATTCTACCCATTACATATTTTCAAGCAGTTGTTACAGAATTATTCCCTCTCAATTATTTCATTCCCAGTTACTTTTGCTTTTATTAAAAAAATACAAACAAAATGAAAAATGCAAACACTTAGTATTTAATTTGGAGACAATCTTATTGATATTGACTTTAACTTTTTATGTATCATAACCCTGCATTAGATTATAAAATTCAATAAAGACTACAAGCACTAGCTTCATAACACCTGACATCTATAATTGTTGGGGTCTAAAAATCAACATGCCCAATAAATGATAACATTTTAGAGATCACAAAGTTTTATTCTGCTTCTGTAGTCTGAGTTACAAGACAGTTGGCTCGACTGCTCGATCAAAAATTACATTTCCTCTATTGTTTTACATGACCTAATTTCTTAGTATCAAAAAAAAACAAAATTAATGAATATTTAGCCATACTGGAAAAAAAAAATA
Organism: Fulmarus glacialis; assembly: GCF_000690835.1. Lineage (NCBI taxonomy): Eukaryota > Metazoa > Chordata > Aves > Procellariiformes > Procellariidae > Fulmarus > Fulmarus glacialis. The sequence goes on along the minus strand of NW_009227008.1, from coordinate 2,796 downwards.
CTATGTTTCAGCATAAGACATTTTTCAAAGCTACTATTACAGTAGCTAATTATCAAAATAAGGTGTTACTTGATACAGGCACATCAGGCTATGGCTCACCGAGAGTAGATGAAAACATATACCATATGCAAATGTCAGAATGAAACTGGACTCCCAAATACATTTATTGTTTCACGTTTAAGTACATTTCAGCATTATAGAGGAGCAGTTATATTATAAAGTCAAAAGTAAAACACATCTTTAAAAATAAAATGTATTATCATCAATACTCTTCTAAGAATAACAAGCTACAATAGTTTCAGTGTTTTTGTTGCACTATATGTCATAGCATTCATGCATATCAAAACTTGGTATCACTAATGTTAATATAGGGAAAAGGAATAAAAAACAATTAGGGCTCAGTAATTAATCAATGACAATTCCTTCTACTAATGTACTGATAATCTCACAGGCAATAAAAATAAATAAATAAATAAGCCAAACAAAAAAGCCCCCAGGTTTTCTATGCATCTCAAACTTGAGCTGGCAACAGTACCTTTACAATGACATTATAAACTACCTTCCAGGAATAAAACAGGTCCTTCCACAGTGAGGTAAGAATTCCTAATAAAGAGTAACTGAAAATTAAGAATGATGTGTGTGCCACATAGAAAGACCTTATTATGTGGAATATTATTAAAACAGTAACAAGATACACTGAATACTGAGACTATATTATACCAGCTTGTTTACAGTATACATTTTTAAAGACTGACAAGAAAAAGAGTATCTTAAGTTTATAAAATATTTCCTTTAAGCTAAATGCTCAAAGACAGATACACGACATACATTATATATATATATATATCTTCGAGATATATATATTGAAGACAGATATATAGATATAGACATGGGATTTGGACTCGATGATTCTTATAGGTCCCTTCCAACTTGAGATGTTCTATGATCCCATGATACAATGTGCAGAATGCCTGCATGTATACTATCTGTGTTGGTATCAGGTAGGAAATCTTTTGTCTGTCTTGTATCAATGCTTTTACATCACAAGACAAAATATGAATAGACAAATTCAGGGCAAA
>NW_009227008.1:0-1481 GCF_000690835.1 Fulmarus glacialis | reverse complement strand
AATTAAAATTAAAACCAGTTGCAATGCATGTGTTATATAAATCCAAAATAGCTATATTATACTCCTTGTTTCCTTATCACTCAAGGAAGTGATAGATTGCATAGGTTAAAAACAAAAAAAGTACACCACCCCATCCTACCTTCAGTAAAAACACATGAACAGTGCTTTCTTGATGCATTATCTCATCTGCTCCTTTCAAAAACAAACCTACAAATTGTATGTACACATACATAAGTATATATATTTTTTATAAAAATTACTTAGTGTTAGTTTATAAACATTTAACTTCTTTTATTTTAATTAAGAAGTTTATATATTCTCTAATGTGCTTCGAGACACAAAATTATAGTATTTCACTGTATTACACTGTGAATTAACAGAAACAAATTTCTTAATCCTGCTATATTAATTTGAAATAATAAAATACATCGCACAGTATTCTAACATAATAACTCTATAAAACTAATCAAATCTAGACATCCAAAATCAAAATGGAACTCCCACATCACATATTTCCTCTATATAGACTGGACACATGACCTGGTCAGCGAATCAAAAGAGAGAACCCCACGGTATCACATGCACGTGTAAACATTATCAACACCCATTGTATCAAATTTGTGCTAAATTGCCCTCAGCTGGCATGAGACTCCCCCACCAAAAACATCACTGATCTGTAAATTATATTTTATCATGATTATTCCACGACGATCACAAAACTTAACAATGATATATTTGTGATTGCAAAACAAAAACTATTTTCATTACAATGAGTCTTGTAAAAGCCTTGTTAAAAAAAGGAAAAAAAAAAAAAAAACCACGAGCATCACCAACAAAAAAACCACAGCTTGTCCAATTACCTACCATTAACTCCCATTTTCTCTCAATTTGCACCCTTCTCTACACAATCAAGGTATCTAAAGGGCCAATTTTAATTAGTTTGAATAACGAGAAACAATGTTTATCTGTCCATGCAGTGCAGTACTCTCTAGAGCTAACAGGCAGACGCTGCACCACATTTCTTGCCTTCTAGGGCAGCATTAACTCTAGTTTTAGCAGTTGTAGCTAAAGGCAACTGTACTGTAATCAAGCATCACAGGGATGGTTTTGCTTTCTTTTTTTTTTTTTTCCTTCCCCTTTTTTTATTGTTGTTGCTCTTCCTTGCAGAATCCCCTATTTTAATATACAAACTCACCCCACTGTGAAGTAAGCCCTTGCAGGATTGGATAGCCACGAGAATGTTAGTGGCTAGTGGTTAGCTCCATGGGGGGGGGCGGGAAAGAAAAAGGAAAAAAAAGAAAAAAAAAAAGAGAGAGGGGAAAAAGAAGAAAAAAAAGCTTTTTTTAAAAAAGGCAAAGCATCAGGGCTATGCGTAAGAGAAGGGGAAAAGGATGGAAAATTAATAATCCAACAGGCAGGTTCCCTCAGTGTTATTAATCATGCTGCTTCTCACAAGCTAGAGAGGAGCTGAGATTTGCACA
>NW_009227007.1:0-563 GCF_000690835.1 Fulmarus glacialis | reverse complement strand
CGCACACGCACACGCACACACGCACACGCACACAGACGTGCACATGCACACGCACACGCATACATGTGCGCGCGCACACGCACACAGATGTGCACACGCACGCACGTACACGCACGCGCATGTGCACATGCACACACACATGCACGCACACACACGCACACGCACGCACACACGCACACACATGCACGCACACGTGCACGCACATACGTGCACATGCACACACACATGCACACACGTGCACGCGCACACGCATGCACACACACGCACACACACGCACACACACGTGCACACGCACACGCATACACACACACACACACACACGCACACACACGCGCACGCACACGTGCATGCACACGCGCACACGCATGCACACACACGCACACGTGCACGCACACATGCATATGCACACGCACGCACACACACGCACACACATATGCACACACGCACACGCATGTGCACACACGCACACACGTGCACACACACCTGCACACGCAACCCCCCAGTTGGGACCAGCTTGACCCCCCTGGAAGGAGGCTGGGGGGGCCTATAGCCCCTATAGAGCC
>NW_009227006.1:43110-53728 GCF_000690835.1 Fulmarus glacialis | reverse complement strand
GAAGAGCGTTTGGGAAGCCCGGCCGCCAGGAGCTTTCCTGCAGGACACCGATATTTGGGCAGCGATGCGCAAGCCCTTCGTGTAGCCCCCCCACCCCCACGGGCTACCGCTTCCCTTAGGTACCGCAACTTTACAGGGGTCAGTCCTTACAGCTGTGTGCGACTGGAGCATCAAACATTGCAGAGGGGAGGCAGCGCTTTATGCCCTCCTCTTAAAGGGCGAATGACTTTTTTTTTTAATTCTCCCCAGCTGTAGACTGTTAAAGCGACACTAGGAGACGGTTACGTCTTACGATTTCTTTCTAAGGAGCTTGTAACAAGCCGATCACATCTTAGGATTTGGGGGGAAATTTGGCTGTGTAGCAGATAAGGAGTTTTTCTTTCCCCTGTCTCCCATCCTCCCGGCTCACCGAGCATTGCTGGGCGCGCTGTATGCCTTTGCACTAGCATCAAGGGAGACGACAGCTTTTCTCTCTTCGTGTTAACGACAATTTTGTTTGTTTCACTTGTTTATGTATGATGAATGCAACGCATTTTACCACTGATGTTTTTTATAATGCTGTTGGTGATTAGATGCATCAACAGAGTAAATCCTCATTGAAAGCAAAAAAAATACCAAAGTAGTTGCTTCTCACACGATTAATTTGTCTTGAGAGACAATTAGTACAAGGGGATTACCTCTTTTTATAGACTGGTTTATGTTGCCATGAAAATGGCAAACTGATAATTGTTACACAGAGCTTTAAATCTATTAGAATGAATACACTGAAAATAAATGACCTGAAATTAGAACTCATTTAACACTAAATGGGTAGACAGCTAAATATTCCAACTTGTACGGCTCACAGATGAAAATCTGGCCCCTAGTAACACTGTGTTTTGTGACCTGGATGTTCTGACCACTTTTTGTTTTCTTCTACTTGTACTGAGTAAACTTATGTATAAAATATTTAGACATATATAATAAACTGTATTTATTTATGAGTTATGAAAAGCAGTAGCAGGGTACTCTAGAACAAATTAACTACAGAAGAATTCATAAAGCCAAAGAAGAAAACAAAATGCTCAGTTCAGGGGAAAAGAAATACTACCAGAGGTAGTACTGATGCCTTAGGCAACAAACAAAATAAATGCATTATCTTTTTCTCATTCTACAGTATTAAGGTATTCAAGTGGAAAATATTTTCCCATGTTTGGGAGGGGCAGATGGTCATAAGAAATAACATGTTACCTGTGCATACCCTTTTTCTGATAGCACTTACTTTTTCAGTAATGTACCTAACTGTCTTGCTTGCCTATGTATTATTTGATGTGTTTCCTGTAAAGGGATGTTTTCTATATCGAACCATGTTATCAGCCATCTCTTAGACAATGACAGAAAATGTTACAATTTAGTGAGTAGAGAATAACGACTTGGTGATGGCAGTGGGAGAGGTACAGTGACTGATATTTATCTGTGATACGATATGCTTTTTCATATTTCTGTCTTCTGAATGATTATAGCTGCTGCTTTTGATCATTAGAGCAGGTCTGTGTGTATGTAAATGCACATATTTAAAAATAAACATTTTCCTATATTATATTTTTAAACGTTGGTAGGGCTGCTTATAGTCTGTACATTTCTGCTGCCCTGCTATTATAAATAGGAACTGGCAGTTCAGAAAGACTACATTAAGCACTCTTGTGAAAATGTTGAAATGAATCGACTCCACTGTAATTTTCCTTACCCCTATATAAAAAAGAAAGGGGCAGGGTTACCATGTCAAAACTGTGCAATTCTGTATTGTGCTGCTTCTCTCAGCCCATGCATTGAGTAATTTCATCAGCCCCACATTACTTGATTGCTTAGAAGTTTCCTAATGATCTGTATGCTGTAGGAAGAATCTGAAAGTCGTGAGTGGAATGGCAATGATTTTGTGTTTTATGAGGCTATTCAAAAAGTCGCTCTGATTTATGTAGCTCGAAAGCTCCAAAGTCTTTGAGATTAGCCACGCTGCCTGATATTTTCTTCATACATCAGTCGTCCCACACTCCTCACTCCCTGAACAGGAGTTTAGAACAGTGCTTTAATTAAGCAGGGATTAGGTGGCATTCCTTGTCAACTGCACAATATGTGTATGCTTTGTATCGCAGTTGGTCACATGCTTTTGTATTTTGTAGTTTGTGCTCATTTTTTTTTTCCTTGACATGTACATAGTAATACATTTGTATGTGCATATGGATTTCTTATTGTGCATATAGAAACATATATGCACATATGTGTGTATTAGGTGCAGTAAAATCACCCAGGGCAGCAGTCACGTAGTATGATACAAAAGTTTTTCCTGAAAAAATACACTAAAGTATTTTTAAAGGCTAATTCATCGCAGCAGTGTGCAGCAATAGTTCAGGCACCCTGATTACTGCAAGTTGTTTTTTTATGTTTATCAGTGGCTTCAGTCATACACAGTCAGTTGCATACTGCTCTTAGCTTTTTTATTTTCAATGGCAAGTTCAAAAATATATATACTATATAGTTATATAGATGTGCTTTTACATATATTTATACATATGCTTTTAATATATATATATTTTACAGATATACTGTATTTTTTTTTCTAAGAGAGAAAATTAGAACTGCTCTTCCCTTACTCCTCTCAGCTTTTAGATTTTGCAGGCCAGGACTGCTGCATTCCGTGTGTTAGACAAGTTCCCAGCATTGCTGGGTCCTGAGTTTGGTTCATACTTTTAAGCTCTTCTCTACTATGGATAATAATATCAGGGCAATTCCAACATGGCGTCTGTTGCTTACGTCTTCTGTTGATGTGGTAGTGCCCTTAAAATGTAAAATTTTTTTGTAAGGGAAAGGGAGTCATCTAGCTTGGTGGTATGCATGTCCACGTTTCGTTTTTTAAGCTGTTCTATTACAACGCAGCTTGACTTGTATTGTGTTGTGCATTGGAATAGGAATTTAATTTGCTGTGCTATTGGTAAAGCCTCATTAGAAGGTATGTAGTGTATGTCACTAATTGTTCATTACAGTATTCTCACATACATTTTGTAAAGTGCAGGACAAGCAAGCAAAACAGATTTATTAAAAACAAATAAATCTCTATGTGTCTATAGTGTCTACAGATGAGCGTTCAGGTCTCTGCTTTCCCTGCTCTAGAATGTGCCAAGGTTACTTGCTTATTTTAAACATACATATGGATGAAGACCTGGAATACAGTGCACTGTGGCTTAGCAGCCAGTAGGTTTTATTAGTAACTATATTCTACTTAAATGCACAGCATGCGTGACATACTGTGTTTCCATGTGCGCTATTTCTTATACTCTCTCCCAGATGCTTAGATTTCAGTCCCTATAGTGTGTTTTAGTGCTAGTCACTCTGCACCTAAGAGGGATAATTTTTCATGCCATAGATTATGGCTTGCTATCCTCCAAAGGCATGCTTGCCATTAGGTGTCACTGCTTTCTGGAGTGTTTCTTTAGTGATCACCAGGGGCTGATCCAGAGTCTGTCATAATCCAGGTGAGTTGCTTAGTTGACTTCAGAAGATTTTTAAACTGAGCCTGTGGATTGCTGACTACAGCAAGCGGCTCCTTTTCATGTTCTTAAGTAATTCTTAGCGTTACTTCAAGTTCTTTGTCCTTGGTAAAGACGGAGAAAAAAACCCAACCATCCATTTTCAAGTGGTGTCCTAACGAATGCCTGACATGGCATCACTGCTGCTGCTGTGTGCTTTCAGATGACTACTTTGGATGCACAGGGTCTTTATTCTCACAATGCCATCTTTGAAAAAACACACTGGAGAAAAATCTTTTAAGACTGTGACTACATAAACCTACCAACTAAGGTTCATTTAACTTAATGAACAAAGGCATTAAGTATGGTTCTCTTCCACTCCCTGGCCCTGTAAAGCAAGTGGTATTGGCAGGAGATGACTTTTGTAAGCCATTAGGTTACTCCCTAGATATAGACTTGAACTGACATCATTTTCTTCCATTTGATATATAGCTATCTATAATCTGCCATGACAGTCTGTTTTTGCTGAAATTTATTGGAGGCTTTTGCCTTTTGAGGTTTGTATTTTTACTCTTTGTCACTGCTACTCCATTGCTGTTGTTTTTTTTTTTTCCCAGCACGCTAATGATGGTTTTAAAAATAGTTTATATGAAAGAGTAGTTCTATTTGGCTATCAGTTTCTAGTTAATTTTCCTAATCCTGAATTACATATGACAGCATGGTAAAACTCTCTTCATCTACACACTCTCCAACCATAGTTTGTGTTTTAGATCTTCAGTGTTTAAAAAACTTATTAGAGACATAGACAATTACTGTTGCGGTTTGGACTTAAGAATGACCAATAGGAAAGGGAAACAGTATTCATAAAATGATTTCTATTTTGAGCAAATGTAAGAAAATAAACTCTGAAAACATGTTGTGTAAGTATATATTATGATACATGATAGCTTGATCTGTGCAAAATGTTGACTTCAGGTGATACACTGGTAATGAGACAAACTAGGATATCTTTCTGCATCTGCAAACTCAGATGTCACTTTTTGGTTGTCTTTTTTTTTTTTTTTTTTTAATTAGATATGAATTCCAGAAGGAATACTCATTTGTTTGTGCTATCTAGAAGTGCCAAGAGGCAAGTATGACAGTCACAGTCCAGCAGTAAAGCATAACACACAGTTTGCCGGCAAACTGTTGTAGTGGCTGGGAACTGGGCATGAAAGCTCATGTTTCTCAGGGGCATTTTGTACCCCAGACTGACTGGCTGTCTAGCAGCTAGCTTCCTACTGGGCTTGTTGGATACAGATGCGATGCCTTTCCTTCTGTGATGTTATTTTACCTTCCTGCACTATCTACTATGTCCATTAGCAAGTAAGAGTAGCAACTGCTGTTTGCTTGCAGTAGTTACCAAAATGAGCTACATTGGCATTTTTTAGAGTAATGTTGGCCGTGGCTTTGTTGCTTGTCTAGACTAGTGGACTGTATTGGAGAAGGTGCAATACTGAGCTGGTGCAATGTGGTACTTGGCACAGAATATGTGCTAAATGCATGTGAAGTAAGCGTGCCACTGTGCTAGTTAAACCATCCTCAACACAAGGTGAGGAAGGCCTGGGCAAAACTGTGTGGGTACAGCTGGCTTGTGCGTTCGAAGCAGCCCAGGGAGAAGGGAAAGTGCTGTTGTCTCCCTCTATGAAGTAGAATTCAATTCTGTAGTCTTGATGTAGAAGTAGTAATTTAAACATAGAGACTAAAATGGAAGCACCTAGTGGAAGAATGTGTGAGGAAAAGGTGTCTGTCTTGCCGTATCTTTCTGTACTTCAGTCTCTTCCCATGAGCGCCAGCAGGGCCGTTTCCTCTGCTGTCCTTCATTATAGGAGTCAGGCTTTGTTTTCCAGTTATTGTTGGCCAAACGGTTATGTGAGAGACAATGGAATAAGGGAAAGATTCTCTTGTGTCTGCAACCACTATAATTCATAATGGTTTTTGTGACTTGGAGAGTTATAACTGATCTGCGTAACAGGGAGGACACAGGCTGAAATTGAAGGTTAGTAGATGAAATGTATTGGCGTTTGGATGACAGTTATGAAACTTGGCAAGGGAACAGGTTTGAAATTGTGCAGTGCTGTAATTTTGTAAGGTTCAAAATTTATATCCTAGTTTCAGTGATAATATACTTAATTCGGAGAAGGAAGTATTTTGTATTCTGTGTTGTACCGCAGAGTGCACTTCAGCTGGAGAGTCTTGTTCCTGCTTTGGTCTGGGGTAAGGGCATCAGCTCAAAGTGTTGCATTAAAAAAAAAAAAAACAACCCATAAAAAGTGACACTTGCGTAATGAAAAAGCATAATACAGTAAGTACAGTATTCCTCTGTAGCATTAAAATTGTAATGGAAGAGGTGGTACAGAGACAAATACTGTAGTTTTAGTCAACTGTAGACTAGTGGATTTGTAAGTGCAGGATTAGATTTAAAGTAGGTTTTCATTGAACATTAGTTCTGGAATGACAGGGGAGTAGGGTGGAAAAAAAGAGGAAAGGGAAAAAAGTTCCCTGAAAGTTATGCTGCGTTTATCTGACAAGCTATGCTCAAGAGGAAATCGAAAAAGAAAATGAGTAAAAATGCAAGGAGCAGAGGAAAGTAAGATATCAAAGGGGAGAGCCACTAGCGCTCTCTGTTTCTGTTTCTTCGGGAGCTGTATAATGTTCCTGTAAGTGCTGTGCTAAATGGAAAAGTTCTGAACCAGAAAGGGAAAATGTGAAACACAGAATTTAAATGAAGAATTACATGTGTATTTTAACCTATTAGATAACACTCTGTGCTGAAATGCTAATTATTCCTAATTGTTGTATTTGTTTTACCCATGAATAAAATATCACATATCTAATAAAATATGCAGTGAAAATCACTGTAAAATTCCTCTTGGAGTCTTTCATGCAGATTTAAAGGATTTAATCTTTTACTTCTTCATTGCTTTTTAAATCATTAACTTTCTATGATCAGTTGGATTGCTAAGGCCAATATCCAGTGAACCTAACAATAATTGCTTGTTTTGCAGAACAATTTTTTGTTAGTCCAACCATATCTTTCTCAGAGGCTTAAATCGAGTTGGTGATTTCATTATAATAATTCACTTGTGATAAATCAAAATGAAATAGCACCACTCTGGTGCTGTGGAAAGTAGCTCTGGATGAGAGCTCCGGAGAGAGCAAAGGATGGCGTAGCAGCAGACCTGAATGTCAGGCCTAGATTTGCTGTGCCGTATTTTAATGTATACGGATTTAACAATGACCACTTTTGCAAATCCATTTTAAATAGAGAAATGAAAATGTGCACGGGGCAGGCTTCCCTGCCTTGGGACTCCAACTCAAAACCTGTGTTTGGGTCCCAGACCTGATGAAAAGATGGTAACTTGATTTGTTTTTAAAACACGCAGGAGCTCGAGTCTGACTGACTGCCAGCTGAGCTTAGGCTCCTGAGCCATTGGGATATTTTGAAGATGTCAGTTGTCTTTTTCACAAGAGACTTTTGCAGAGCTACCTCACTGATTGCAACCAGAATTAAAAGTTGTCTGGCAGTATATCATGGGCTGAATGCACACAGCGGGGACATCTCTGGACCAAACACTATTAAGCAAGGATATTTGTTGTTGTAGATCCTTTGCTGTCTTGCAGTCTTTATAGTGTTCAGCTTATAATATCTGAGAATGTTTTAAAATCATTTTATGTACTGGAGAACTGTTAAAGGGAAAAGGATCTGGTTCTCATTCCGTGAGGCCAGTGTAGAGTACTGGCAGTGTACAGCCAGTGCACAGTACCGGGCTGTGTCTTAAATGGCAAGTGAAAGGTGATAGCTATTATTGGTTGTATTAAAATACACATACTTCTCCCTTTCACTATTTTTATTCATTTCTTTCTCTCTCGTATTCCAAGTTCATGGCAAGCAGTTGTGATGGTTGCTATGTTCTATACTCTTAAATATGTATTTTCTGTCCAGGAAGAACAAAGTTAAACATACCATAACACAAATACCTGTTATTTGGACAGATAAAGCTTTTTATCTTTTTATTTCTCTGGAATTCCACATATTTGCCCTCTTTTGAGACAAATACACCCCCAAAAGTTGACTATCCTAGCTTAAGACTAGTCTGTCTTCAGCTCTCCCCTTTGTGAACATATAGACCCAAGCAGTATTGCAGTATATCCACTGACATATTTGCTATAAATATCTTTTAAAATGTACTACACAGGTACTATTTAAATTTCCAGCTCCATGATACAGACTAATAACTAGCAATGGGGTATGTATTTATGTATGCATGTACCACGTGTAAACACACTTTTTCAGTAATCGGAGGGATTATTCTTTTTGAAAATATTTGACTGGATTTTTCTTTAATTTGGGATGACATTAGTTTCTACTTTAAGTAACAACACAGAGATTTGGGAGGTTTTTTACTTGCAGGAAGTCATAATGTGAATACAAATCGTGAAATGGCACCCCACTGTGCTAGAAGCTGTACAAATATGAAACAAAAAGTTGGCTGTCAGAAGATTTCAAGATGAAGTAAAAGAGAGGGCTTGGATCTCTCTGCGACTCAGATGGTTTGTACACCAGGAGACAAATTTGCAAATCTTTTGGCGTCTTTTGAAAGACAGGTTCATTCATTCATGTTCATGAATGATCACTCTGGGTACGAAGGAATGAAAGCACATAGATATGTCTACAGGGATGTACTGACAGGGCAGATGCGGCGTGGCTGATGTCAGTATTTCCCTGGTTTGGGGCATATGGTAACAACAGTTACAGTGCTATGACGTAAGAGAGTTGATGGGAAATGGAGGCTAGTGATGTGTGTATAATCATTACCTACAATGCTTTATTGCCAATAACATTGGTTAAATTGGCAAAATAGAAACAGTCATTATCTCATCAGCTGCTAACATATTACTCTCTGGCTTTACCTAGTACAGGAACTAATGCATGGTTATGCACGTGTGTGCGCGCTCTCTCTCTCTTTTGTTTGGACAAATATTTCATGGTACAGTTTTGGAAGATGTCTAGGTAGAAAAAAAGAGCCCTTTTTGGGAAGGTGGAACAATATATATTGCAAAACACCTTAGTTTGTTCAAAAGAGATATTTAAATATAACCAGTGATTCTAAAAGCATCCGCAGCCTCATTAGCTAGCCTTGCAGAGTTTCTAGAATGTTATTGAAATACTATTGAAACAATCTAGAGAAATGATTTTCCAACTCCTTGGAGTAGCTCTCCTGTTACGGAATTGGATTGCATCCTGGAAATACATGAGAAATGCCCATCTGCTTGAAAAAGTTCTCTCTCGTTTTTGCCAGTGCTGCAAAGAGTATAGGGACTACTTCAAATAAAATGGCTGAGGGAAGTGGGCAGGAGAAAAGCGTATCCTGTATGTAACATATATATGCTAGACAGGGAATGATCAGCAGCGCTTGGTGTCACCATCACAGAGGGTTGATGTCTTAGGGACATCATCGATGCTGTGCCTACCTGCAAGGAGAGGAGGAGTTTGCAGGACAGCATGAGTTGGCGGGAAACAAAGTGTTAGCAGCAGCAGTGCTGTGGAGAAGGTGCTGGTGGTGCCTTCTACGTGGGAGTTTTGGAAGGGGGTGGAGGGTTGTAGTTAGCAGTGGTGGGAGTTTGTTGCGTGGTGGAGGGGTGCAGGAAACGTTTGGAGGGAGCTAGCCTGAGTGATGGGCCAGGCTAGCTTTCTAAGAATACAGGATCCTTCTAGGGAATAGCAGGTAATGTTACACTTATGTGGGTTGGAGACTGGGCTTTAAACATTTGGGACAGGCCATATAGAGGAGGTATATATGTATGCATTTGAGGAAAGTTGGGAAATCCAAAGGAGCGAGGCACTTGGAATGGCCCAAGTATTACTGAAAAGAATAATAATATAATGCAAACGATGCATTGGGAACAATATATCTAGAAGATAATATTAAGTTTTAAAGAAACTAAATTATAGATTAGAAAATGGGATTGTTTCTCCCTGTCTAGCCTCTATAGTTTTACTGTAAAGCATTTGATTTGTGTGGTAGGTCTTAATTTTTTTTTTTTTCTTTAGCTGGTACCTGGTTACTTTCCAGAAAAGTGAGATCCATTGTATCTTTGTATTGCCTAGTACCGTTGTACACAGATACAAACAATGAGTATTGAAAGTGTCATCTTCCACCCCTCTGCTCCCAGGAAAACTCCGAACGTATTGTACCTCCCTGTGCCTTAGCATTATCCCTCTGATTAAATAATCTTCCTTCCTCTGTGCAGCAGTTCATTGCTGGTCTGTGCTGTGCCTCCATGCAAGCTCAGCTTCTGTGGCTGGCGAGTGGGAGGAAGGGATGCACCAAGTCACAGCTTCTGCTCCATTGACTTTGACTAATTTAGGAAGGAAGGAAAGGGAAAATAATGCCGCGTGCTTCTGGATTCAAAGCCTGTGGTGTCTTCCATGGAGTGAGAGGGAGAGCTCTAGCTTTCTCCTCCTCTCTTGAATAGCTGCATAGCTTGCGTTAAAAGTTAGACCTCTCTTCAGCGAAGCTCCAGAGTGGTGAGTGGATCTGCTTTCATGCTTATCTTGCGGCATATGTCCTCATTTGGGCTGTTGAGGCTGAAGTCTGGTTTTCTGTCAACATCAGCCTCGTCCAACCCCCATTCAAAGCAGCAAAGGGACAGCCGCTGACTTGTATTTCCTCTAAATGAGACACAATAAGAGTTGGGGATAATAGGTTTTTAAATATTTTTCTCTTTGAGATCAATGATCTCTTATAACAGGGCTGAATGATGTATGGGAGGGGGAGGTAAATACTTCCTCAGGGGAAGGTAGATAATGATAGCATTTGGAAACTGCTATTGCTGAAAATAATCTTCTGCAGGATTGAGGAGTAAAAAAAGAAAAAAAAAGCTGTTCATTAAAGTACCATGGGGTTTTTTTTTAGCTTTTTTTTTTTTTAAGGGATGCATTCTTTCCCCCCACTTTTTGTAAGACTGCCAAATGTCCCTGAGGCTAGAATTAATTGGCTCTTTGTGTTGTGTCAAGTAAGGAGTACAACTGTTTTCAAAAAATAGTAGGTTTACAGACTCCCATACAGAAC
>NW_009227006.1:32225-43079 GCF_000690835.1 Fulmarus glacialis | reverse complement strand
GAGAGCTAACTTTATATAAACAAGGTTCTTGCATCATTTTGTACCACTAGCTTGGAGTAACAAATAGAATGTTGAAATTGTCAGTGCTTTGGAAGCAGTTAAAGTCATCCCTGTAACCCCCATCCCTTCGTTCTGCCTAATCCTCCCTGTAGAACCAAGCATGTGCTGTTTTCTTTCCCTCTCACCTCCAGGCATCTGCAATGAATAATCAAATGTCTGGTACTTAGGAATAACAAGCGTTTGGTTTTTGAGGCAGGTTCTGGAGCACGTGCCATGGAGAGGTATTTTGCTGTTAGCATTGCTTTAGCAATACAACAGAGGTTACCAGTTGTGGTTCGTTTCACAAATTCCACCTGACCATTTTGGATTCTAAGGTATTTTATAATTTTTAATACTGCTGTTTCCAAGGCCACTTCTCATGATGGAGTCAGTGGACAGCAGCAGATGCAGATGTAAGCTTTGAAATGGCTCTTTTATGGAGGGGGTTGAGGAGCTTGTTGCATTAAAATTCGAAAGTGTTAACTTAAATGTAATAATGCTCTGACAAAGTGCTACTACCATCTGCTAGTGAGGATTAGTACTATTTTAAAATCTCCGTAATTCCCAGAAAGAGCAGAGGAGTCATAGCATGAAGAAAAGTCTAACTCTAAATTAGTATTTTAGTTCAAGGAGTCGCAAACTGTTTGTGGGGACCGGTGCCTACTAGAGATTTTGTGTCACACTCAGCTCACGTAAAGGAGTAAGTATTTGTGGTATATGACTAGTGATGCCTGTTTCTAACAGTTTCCAGCTGGGCCCCTAGTTTTGCAGCAGAATGCTTTCTATTTACAACCACTTCTCATTCGCATCACAGTAACAATTCAGTGGTAACTTCAAATACAGTTTGTATGGCAAAATAACAAGGGAATGTGCTCACCATGGATATTTAGAAAGCTTCGTTCCTTACCATTTAGCTCTCGTGGACTGAGAAACAGTGCTTTTCTTAGGGTTCCTATGGGGTTTTGAACACCTCCTAAACACTCAGCCCCTTCTGTATGTGAAAGTCGCTCTACACTTAGAGGACGATCTGCTGCTGGAAATGTTCTCAGTAGCAGAACATCTCCATCCCCAGACTTCCCTCAGCTGAACATGCAGAAATAATTCAGTGTCTAGTAAGAAGAGGGTCAGACCAGTTTCTAACCTATTTCAAAAGCCAGTGTTACTTACTGGTATCTGTTAGGAAATGCTTTCTGTGACAGTATTAAGGCTGCTTTACTTGTATTAACGAACAGCTAAAGCTTGCACAATATTTAAAGAAGGGAGCAAGAAGAGAAATCTAGTAATGACAGACTACATGTAGCTGTGATCACCTAGTTTAGAAAGGATTTTGGAGATCCATATTAAAAGGTGCATTTTATAAAAATTCCAGTTGAGAAGAAAAGGGAAAATGTGGCCAACCAGAAGCATTTTTGGTGTCTTTCTCTTCCCTCTCCTAAAAAGGATTCACCGAGTTTTATTTATTCACAGTCTTGCATGGATTATAACTAATGCTCTTAACTAGCTCTGCAGAGA
The DNA here is from genome assembly GCF_000690835.1 of Fulmarus glacialis. Classification (NCBI taxonomy): domain Eukaryota; kingdom Metazoa; phylum Chordata; class Aves; order Procellariiformes; family Procellariidae; genus Fulmarus; species Fulmarus glacialis. The sequence goes on along the minus strand of NW_009227006.1, from coordinate 41,528 downwards.
AGTAGATCATATCTCTCATATGCCTTTAGCCGAAATAATTTTCGTCAATATTTCTTGCTGGGGTACAGCTAGCGCGCGCGTGTGTGTGTGTACATATGCCTGTTGGTACAATGGCTATGTGGTCCATGTAGGTAAGACATACTAAGACCAACTCTCCTGGACGATATACCGGTTCTACCTTTTATTATAGCTTTTTATTATTTTTCCATGCTGGAAGTACAACTGGAACTGATTGTATGTTTGAAGAATCAGATTTCTTTCGCTTGTTACTTTAGGTGTAAAGATTTTCACCTCTTCCAAACTGTCCCTCAGGAACCCCTACTGCTTTCCTTGTTTTTCATGTGGAAGGGCTGATCACCCATAAAGTTACTTGCTTGAGGCGAGTCACTGTAGATCCAGAGTAAATGAAAGATTTCTTGGCTGACTGTTGCTCAATCCAAACAGCTATGTTGTACTATCATTGAGAGGTATTTTGGTTTATCCTATGTGAGAGGGAGTAGAGAGAGCCACTTTCTGTTATGTTAGTAAACGTCTGTCTGAGGCATGGGGAACAGAGGCTGTTTGTACTGTGAGAATAAGGTCGTATCTTAAGGGTATTCTTACCATGCTCTTGCTTTTTGCTCAGACAGGCTTTTGTTTCCTTTCATATCTGGTGTATATGGAGAAGTAAGAACAGATGGATTTTCCACACATTTACAGTGAATAATAGGCCGATGAAATAGAATTGGCCAGTCCACAGTCGTCAGTCAGTAAACCTGCCCCTTCAGGGGATCTCCATTTATCATGACTGGGTGCTGAGTAATCTCTATCAGGTCTACTGCATGGTGACCCTGCGTGAGAACAAAGTCAGATGTGTTCCCACATCATTTTCCCTGCTTGTCTTCTCATACTTAAGTGTTTATCTTCCCTCTTAAAAACTGCTTTAGTACTGACAGATTCAAAGCATATACGAGCAGGAACTGAACTTTATTAAGAGGCAACTTGTGAAAGGGCTAGGGAGGGCAATTTCCATCTCATGAATCCCTTATTTTTTGGAAGGACTCACAGCTATTTCTAGCAGCTACCTTTTCAGTGATCCCTCTCATTCCCAGCACCTTGACAAAGGATGGGATGGATTTCACCAGGAGCAAGGGGAGGAAGTGCTTGTTCTAGTAACACCAAAGAGTAAGGGATAGGAAAGGGAGGAAGTGGTTTGGTTGCAGGTCATCATGGAGTTCTTGCCTCCAGTATAGAAATGGTGAAACGCTGTACAGTGGACGTGTTCATTATCTGTTTCTTCCTTTAGAATCATGGGGTCTAAACATTTTTAGAACTGTGCAGAAAGATGCTTTGTGAGATTTTTAAAAAAATTTTTAGAAGTGCTCAGAAACACGTCTTTATGGTGAATCCTCCTCAGTACCTACCTCTATTTATAGGTAGAGCAAGTATCTTTTAAAAAGCATGATTGCCAAAAGGTAGAGCACCCTGGCTGAAAGTGAGTAATGTTGGGGGCCTAAATGAGACAAAACAGAGTGCGTTAGCCCAGGAATATCCTGGTATAGTTTGCTGAGGAGCCACTCATGGTAGCTAAGCCAGCTCTTAGCTTTGTGTCAGGCTGCTTGTAATATGGGGCTGGTGTAATGTTGCCCTCCATCCATTGCCTTTTCACTAAATAAACTAGGACATGCTCCTTGACCACCCAACCTTCCTGCTTTGTGTGTGTGCTACTGCCTACCTTTCTCATTCCCAGCAAGCTTCTTATCCTCCTACCACAGAAGCTACTTCCAGGGGAGAGTTAAGGATTTACTTGCATGCCAGCAGTTTCTTGTGCTCATGAAATGCCAAGGGGTGAAGCCAGGTAAGTGGAGAGTTTTCTGATGCTTGGCTGGTACTTACTGCAAGCAGTTGTCTGTCTCTCTCACTGTGTCCCTCCAGACTGAATTTGACACCTGCAATGACGTTTTTCATCACAGTACCTATGTTGCAAACAATACCCTTGGCTTTTTGGAGATCCAGACCTTTAAGATAATGTGACTGTATATATGTTGATTGGTGTGTAAGTCTTTATGTTGGGATCTGGCACAACGGTTGGAAGGAAATGGAGAAGTTTCTGGGGCAACAGCTTTTCAGGCAACGGCTGTCACTGAAATTCATAGCTAAATGGCAACAAAAGTGTACCTTGTGTTCCCTGGTGCTGTTCATCTAATAGCATTGCTTAGTATCCATGTAATAGTACCTGAGATCATGGCCCTGTTTTACGTGTTGTCTGTGTACATAGTAAAAAGCAGTCCGTGGTGAAGTTTCTGTAATCTTGCTGTCTTGTTGTTTCTTGTCAGCTTCATTTACTTGGTCTCATGCCCCAGGACAATGCTCTTGTATTCATGTTACCAGAAAGGCAAGGGAAAGCTTCAATAACAGTTTTAGCCTGAAACTATGTGGGAAATGTTTCTGCTTCTATTACCTCTTATTTTTCCCCATCTGTGCCGACAGATTATATTTATTAGCACAATACAATTTTTGGAGCCAAAATACTTACTAAAATCCTATTAAACTGCTTATTTGCTGGTCTGCTTCTTGTAAAATAGGATTTTTAAGTTCTTGCTGGTGTCATTTCCATAGTATGCTACAATGCCTTTAAATGGCATTGGTTTGTATCCTAGGGCTAACTTACCTGGGCACAGCACCAAACTCACTTTTCCTTGGTCTGCTGTTCAGCATACAGTGTATATTCAGCTGCTTTTATACACAATCAAAAGTGAAAAGCAGATAGAGAAATTCTGTTTTTTTTCTAACCAATAATCATAAATTGTGCAGCCAATAAGTTTATGCAGTGGCACAACAAAGGATTTTGCATACATTTGTTTTTATGTCATGCAAAACAGTATTTTTGCTTTCAGCTGCTGACCACTGAGGCTGCTGACTGAATACAGCCTTGAAATATTTTCAGACTTTAAGTTTTTCCTATTCTGTAAAGATCAGAAAGAACTTGTCATCATCTCATCTCATCTGCTGAGCAACCCAGACCATAGTGTGCATTTGAATGTGTTGCTGGATTTGGATGGAACTTTGTTCCTGTGTTATTTCTTTTCTAGGTAATAGCTCCTACTGGAACAGTCATCAGGATAAAGACTGCTAGCCATGCTCATTTTTCTCATTTCTAACTGGGATGTGACAAAGGGCTAACAGCATTTTCAAAGTGTCAGTGACTGCCGCTTTTTTAAGCAGGGCATGTAATCCATAGCTCCATACGTTATTTTCGTAATCCCCGAGGGTTGTGGTTGTGTGGCCACTAACACAGTCTGATAGACATGAATGTGTGTGGATAGTATCTTTTTTAGGGTATATGATGGGGAAAAAAAGAAAAGATTTCCCATATCACACATGAGAAAAAGCTGCCAGAGCCATTTAAGAGGAAGCAAAATGGGCTATAACTCTCTTCTTACAGATGACTATTTTAGAATAAACACCATGTCCTCTGTTGTAGAACATTTGGAGAAATAACATGTCTACCATTAGGCCTAAAATCTGTTCTCTGCCTTTTCAGACTCCATCTCACATGACTTCTGAAGTCAGTATGAATCATTCCATTGGCTTTGTTGGACTTTGGATCACATCTATGTTTATCTGATTCCTTCTTGTCCTTTTATCCTTCCCTTTTCCCTCCCATCAACTACTTCCTTGCCTTTTTTTATCTGAAGTCATTAGTAGCTGCCAATACTCATAAGCAGCCTTTCAGTAATGCATGTGGAGTATTCATGCGTGTGAGAGCTGAGGGAGACTGATTAGGGAAATCTTCACATTTCCAGATTTAAACATAGGTGGAAATCTCACTGACACATTATTCCTATTATTGTTATTTTTTGTATTGCTTTAAGTATTTTTGTCTCAAGATTCAAAAACCTTATTCAGAAGCTGGTTAATTTTCAGTGAGCTTAATGCCTTTCTGAAGCATCGATCACTGTCAACTGTTAAAGACAGGACACGATGGACCATTGGTCTACATTGATGTCTGTCCAGGGCAAGCCCCATATATCTCCTACTCCATGCTTTGTTCTAATTTCCACTAATAGGAAAGGAGATGAAAAGCAATTTTATAGTTAAGGAATAAGACTAGAATTTGTGAAAGGTGGATTCAATTTTGGACTCTTTTCTGACCTTGAGGAAGACATACAATGATTGAAGTATATGAGCTGTCAAAATGAAACCATCAGGGCTCTTTATGAGCTAGAGTTGCATAGTCTGGGTTGTACCCTGTTCAGCTGCTGTCTTAACTTGTTGAACCTCTGTTTTCCATGTGGATAGTTATATCCCCTTACTGAACACCTTTTGTCTTGTCTGCTGAGTTTGCACTCCTCAGGTACAGCTCTGTCTCATGCTGTGTTGTATCTGCATGGCCAACCACAGTGACACCATTTCAGCTGAAAGCTTTGAAGTTTACTGTACAACTGTTAGTTGTAAAAATGTATTTTTTGCATCAGTGACTAGAACAAGCTATTCTGTTTCAGGAATGCAAAATTTGGATGCAAGCAATGAGCTTATTCTATGATATGCTTCCAAGATGATTGTGGGTGATGGAGCAGGACTGTTCGCTCGGTTATACTGGAGGGTGGAAAGTGCTGATGTGGATTGCTACCATTATGGGCAGAAACTGGGGCTTCAGGTGCAAGTTGCAAATATGTACGTGTATTTATGAAAGCAGTCAAGCTTTAGCTTGTGTAAAGGTAGTCATGGCAGTGTTTCAAATGGCACAGTAAATGCATCTCTCACGGTATATGAAACTACCTGTTTCTTTTTTACATATTCTTATCTGCTGTTGCAGACAAACTTGCGTTGTCTGAAGGAATTGCTCTATTTTGCATTTGCTGCAATATTTTCAATTAGAATCTGGAATACCCAGTTTGAAAACCTAAAACTGAAAATTGTAAATTATTTCCTGAATTACCAGAGGGTTATTTGTTTGTTGTTTTTTTTTTCTCTGATATATAGCAAATTGTAAATCCATTGTATAGCATTGTAAATTCACCAAATAGCGGGCAGGTTAAAACCCTGTCATATATTCTACAATGCAAGGCAAGTATTAATGCCGAGAAGTGTACATCTGTTTTTGAACTTCTGGTTATATTTCAGGTGGGCTTTACAAGCTTCTTTTGTTTCACACCTTCCTTTCTTCTTACCAAGGTGCTGTCTTTAAATGCAAAAGTATTTTTGAGAGCTATGCGCCCATTGGAAATATTAACAGAAGACACTGTGATAGCAGTTACCAGGAATAGCTTGCTACAGATACCGTGTGGTTTTGAAGGAAGGGCACCACTAAATTGATGTGTGCCCTGCAAAATGTATACAACGTGTAAAGCCGTCTTAGTGATCAGATGACTTTCAGAGTAATATGTATCTAAAAATGGTCCACAAGCAGGCCCTAAAAATCATCTGTAGGATCATTGCTTATGTTCATCTTTCAAATATATGTTTTTTGGGAAAAATTAAAGTTCAAAGTTGGCATAGGTATCAAAAAAAGAGGTGAGCCATGTCACCTGAGCAAAGAAAAAATTACTGAACAGGGGGCCTTCAAGAAGAGTGTTTTCTCTGCATGTCCTTACTTGTATGCTGACACTTGATCAGCTTTATCTTTTCTGTGATTCAGATAATGTCCACTGTTATGTTCTGAAGGATGTCCTACTGTTCTGTTTTGTGCCTGGAGTTTCTATAATTTGAGATTCATCCTCCTCATCTGGCTGTCCTAGTGTGAAGTGTCAGTCTCTCCAGTTGTGTCTCTTAAGGGCAACAAACTCCCTTCAACTTTCTTTCCCCGTTGCATCTGTACAGGTAGCCGAGGTGTACAGGTATAAAGCGTATCATATACATATTCTTTTTTTTGTTACCTTGTTACCTTATTGTAACAAGGTTTTGCGGCATCGTATGCTTAAAATATTTGAAGGGATTAAGTTTGAATAAGCTTTCAAAATTTCATGTACTTCACAGCTTATTTTAAAGTAGTTCAGAGTCTTCATCTGGAAGTCTTGTTAAAATAATAAATATTTTTATGGTATTTCATGTCAGGCCAAGCAGTGTAAAAATAGGAATTTTTTTAAAGTTTCCCAGCAATAAGTCTTAAATGTTAAGTATGACTTCACATTTTAGGAAGATTTGGATTGTTTATTACGCTAGCTGGATTAGTCAAATCCTATTTAAAATACTCATAGGAAGAAATGTCAGCACTCAGTGTAGAACTTTAGCTTTAGGAATATCTTCTAAGCAAATAAGGTCAGATTAGCAGCGCGCTTTAGAAGTGAAGAATAATGCCATGGTTAAAGCACTTGACTTGCACTCAGGAGATTCCCATGTTTTTTTTTTTTTCCACATTTCCACAAATTCTTAGGTGACATTAGGCAAGTCACTCATCCTGTTTTATTGTGTGAATAACTGTGAGTAGCACAGGCTCTGTCACAATCTTCAGGATATTATTTTGCAATTATTAGGATTTATAAGGGAACATGGAAAAATCGGGGCATCCTGAAGAGATAAAGCAGTATCCAGAGCTTCAAAACAAACAAAAGCCCTTGCCTTGAGCTTTTCTATGTCACTTTGATGCACACTCAGAACGTTCTGTTCCCTCTGAATGATACGATCTGTAATATATAACTAACGTTGTATTGCCAGATCTTGACAAGGTGATGACAGCATATATATGAAATGTTTTAGTATGGCAGTGGGAATACTTCCTAGACTGTTCATACACATATTTACTTATATAATCACATGCAACTGCATACATTTACTATTTTGTTCCCCCAACAATATTCAGAGAGACAATTTACTTGCACCATTACTGAAAATGGAATATTGCTTCTATTTCAACAACTGATTGAAAATAATTATTTGAAGAATTTCCCCATTTCTGATTGTTATAGATTGTTATAGAACCATGGCTGACCCACATGTTGATATCAAAAGTCAGGGTAGTTATATGTAAAGAAAAAAATCCCATACCTTAATCTCTTCTTTTTATGAAAGAAATTACATTGGTGGGCATTGGTTATTTTTATAGCTTAATGAAAACTTCCTTGTAAGATTTTTTTTTTAATGCTGTGCTGTTTAAAAATGATGCCTCAACTCAGACTGAGAGTTTTGAGTACTTTGGTGATGTGGCTATCTGCTATCCAAATTGGTAACGTTAAGACTGTTGTTATTGTAGAGGGTAAACAATTCTTTCTGGTTACTAATGTTTATTTTTCCTGCATACTAAGTATTTTTCCTTCTGTTCCAATATGCATATGTAGCTCTTCTTCTATGGGTAATTCTGTATTTGTTTGTGTAATCTACAGTGTTTTCTGATAGATTAAGGACCTAATTTGTCTTCTAATTTTCCTCTTCCTTATTCATCGTTTGTAGCTATGTAGAACAATGATTAAGACAAGAGGGAAGAAATGTAGTGTGTTGATTGTTCTTTAAATCTATGGCTGCCTATTAAAAGGGACAGTCAGCTATAAACTCTGTCAGTTAAACATAGTGTTTATTTTTGGAGGGGGGTGTGTGTGTGTATGTAATATTAGCAGGTAGGTGGTAGCATTAGCAGGTAACTTGGCCTTCTGTATGTAAATATTGTTATTTTTGTGTACCCTAGTGGCTTTAGTAATGTTTTGCTGATATTCTTGAACTAGACCTAATGCAATACCCAGTTTTGTAGGAAGCAAATAACTTGGTTTCTGGAGCACAACAGTTCTCAAAACCTCCTACAAGACTCTGTGTCAACTTTGCCCATTGACTTTGCTCTGAATGGAAAAAAGATGTATTTTTTGCTATGTAAAAAGGTAGGAGAAATACATTCCCTGAACTCTGAAGAGGAAGCAAATGAGTGTCCTAGATGAGATTAGCCTGTATATTTTAACATTTTAAGCCATTCTGGAATTATACTGAGAGTTGTTAGATTAGCTGGTCAGGGCTGTGCCGGAGGATGATAGATTTTAGCCATTAGCACATTAGCAATGTGAAAAAGAGAAACACGCTTCTATTAACAGGGCTGATGGACCAGTCAAAGTAGCTGGAAACTCATTAGGTGATGTATTTCCATCAACACGTATGTCTGTAGCAATTGAAAAACACTTAAGGAGTCGGAGATTTCAGATTATGATTCAGACACTTGCCTTCAGTAAGGCATTTGGTTTTGTGCTAGCTGTTGTGCTTAGAAACATTTCTTAAAATGCTACAGAGAACTACTCTGCGGTTTCCTAATCCCCATTCCGTTGTGCAGCTCTCTGATGTCTGCAAAAGGCAAAAGAATTTAACGTTACGAAGAGCGAAAAAACAAATACAATTTGCAGAATCGTTTGCTTGATTTGTGTGTTTTACCATACATGCGATTGGTGTGGAAAACGAATGATGAATACATGACAAGTAATACATTTATTCGATCTATACTTTCAAAATATAATTGCATTCCAGTACTTGTTTGCCGCAGTGTTTGCTGTCTGTGATAGCTTCTGGGCTGCTTGCAGTCAAATGTGAGCAAAATCTGGCTTTCACAGCATCTAATTCAGACTCCATGGCCCCTTGACTTCCAACTGCTGGCTTGAACAACTTCTGCTCTAAGTAATTCGAGTTTTTTTTGTTTTCTAGTAGGAAAACTCTTCTCCCCCCACCCCCCCACCCCACCCCCGGCTTCTGTCTGGCAAGTGATGGTCTTCAAAAGATTCCTCTGCAGCAAAAACAAGGAAAAGCCATAAGGACTCCAGTTGTTCTCTCCCTCCTATGTACAGCCCTCTGTAAAATATCACATTCTTTTTAATCACAGGTGCCAGGCCACTGCTGCCTTTTCACTCTGTAGTGTTGTTTTCCAAGGAGAATTGTTGCTCTTGGAGTAAATGGTAGCTGAGGACAGAGGGAGCAGGTTATCTCAATGTGTTCTTGGACTAAAGAAATTCTGCGGTTTCTCCAGAATAATTTCTTGGCTCAGTCAGTTCCTCTGAGGACAACGGCTTTGAGGTAGCTTGCTAGAAAATCAGTGGAATCTTGGATTTTTTGAAAATCAAGTTAAACTCTTCATGAATATTTAATGAATGGTTCTGTAAAGAAACGGCTTCAGTGTCTACAGCATGTGCTAAATTACAAAGTCTCTTTCTCTCTTTATGTAAATGTACGAAGTCACTGAATAATTACCAGATTAGTCACTGAACAGTTACAGTGCTTTTAGGATGAAGACACCTGGCTCAGCTACTCAGCAGAGTTCAGTATCCCATTAGCCTCCAGGTATCTGAGGTGCATCTGGGTTCCCTATCATCTTGTTTCCAGTTGCTACTGTTACCGTTGGTTTTTATGCAAGAAGTTGTG
>NW_009227006.1:17362-32194 GCF_000690835.1 Fulmarus glacialis | reverse complement strand
TTGGGAAGGAATACGCGTTAATTCAGCTGGGATGACCAGCTAGCCCAGTCCCTCAGTTTAGCAGAGACAGAAGTGAATACAGCTCCAGTAAAATTAAGTGACAAGAAGTCAACTGAAACCTAAGTAACATTATGAACTTTATTGTTAAAAAATAACAATAACTTTAGTAACCCAATATATTTACTAACCCAAGAAATACAGGGGAACCACACAGAAAAGGACTTTGCTTAAATTACGTGGTGGTGATGAACAACATTCTTGGTCAGGTTGGTCCTTTTCCACTGGTGCCTTATTGACTGAGCTGGTGTTGGTCTAATGGCCTGGGAACTAAGTTTAGTTTGTGGCAAGGAGGTTGGGGCTGATTCCTTGCGATCATTGCTGGCCTTGGAAAAGATTATTGAAGCTGTATCTTTCACAGTACTCATGGAAAAGAATCTGTAGGTAAGAATTTTTCCTGTGTTTCCAGTAACATAAAACTGTAACAAACTTCATTATTCATATAAAAGTAACTTGGGTTAATTAAAAGAGAATGAATATTCATTTTCAGTTATCAGAATTTTATTTGGTTTTGTTTCTCTTCTGCTGTAATTTTAATTGCAAATATATATTTTGCCTGTAGCAGTCTTTGGATAAAAAGAAATACACCTTCATCTGGGGGGGGCGGGGGAATCTCTTTCTTCCAGTTTCTCAAACCTCTCCTTCTAACAATATTCTCCCGTCATTACTGATACTCTTTAGAAAGGTCTCCTACCACTAAGGCGACTAAGTTAGACAAACAAAAGGCACTACAGCATAGGAAACATGCAGACCATCCTGTATTTGGCTTTAGACACTAGGTTTTATCAGAGGGTCTTGAAAAGGCCATGGATTGTCTCTTCTTGAGCAGTCCCCTTCAGCGTAATTTTCATCGGTTTAAGAAATATGATCTCTTTTGTCTCTCAACTTAATGTTCAGCTGTATTGATTTTGGAAGACTGGGGCATGCAGAACATGCATTATACGGAACATTTTTCAGAGAACTTCAAAGATTTTCAATTTGCTGACATGCAAATTGAATTTAATGTGATTATAAATTTAAACACGAAATTAAATTAAATAACCTTTCTATCATTGTGTATCTATTTTGTAAAAAAAAGCTTTATACGCATCATGTTACTTTTGTCTTTAAACTGCAGACTCTGGTTTTAGGTGCATTGCAAGCATTATGAATTGACAACTGGTTGAGAAGAAAGCAGACAGATTCTGCTGAATTAAATGGGAAATTAAATGTACTGTATATAAAGAGCATAAAGTATATGAAGATGATTGATTTTTTTCAGTCAGCAAGGCTGTGTTTTTGTTTCTGTACAGGGCTGTTTGTTTCCAGGTGGGAAATACACTCCACCTGAGAGGAGGAAAACTAGCATGCAGCTGTTTTATCTCTTTGTGCCACATTTGCTGATGCAGAGTTAAAACAAAATAATCCCAGCAAGCTAAAATTCCTGGGAGAGCAAAGTGTTAGGTGTGGGGAAATGGTATGGAAGAAGACAGACAACATAAACTGCTTTTTCAGAATTTTGCTGGTTAAGGATTGCTTAAGAACTTCTCTCGTGTCTGAAGTGAATAAACCATGGTCTATGAATTTCAGTAAGCAGCTGGTGTAAATGAAGCTTCAGAGGAACGGTGACTGTAACATTTGCAGTTGTCACACTGGTAGCTTACCCCACAAAGACAACCACTTTCCAGAGGACGATCCCACACTGTGGGTGAAGCTAGCTCTCCAGAGACTTGAAACTGTCTGAACCCTACAAAATCACTTAGAAAGCAGGCTGAATCTCAGCAGTGCTTCTTAGTGTAAGAATGACAAGGCTCAGAGTGACTTGTTGTCACACCACCTTTAATGATTTGTGGCTTGGGTTCATGGATTCCCTGGTGAAAGATCTCTCACACACATATGCTCACTTGGGATTAACAGTAACCTGTAATCAGGAAGCAAGAACTGTTTAATACCAAGTAGTAACAAATTCCTAAGCCTCCGGTCTCAATCACCGCCCTATCAATGCTGCAGAAAGAAGTAGGTTTTTCCAGCGGCAGGAGGTGTCCCTGCCTGTTGGGGTAATGGGAGCCCTTCCGGCACAGCCATCAGCAGCCTCTTCCCAGCCCGAGAGGGTTAGCAACGCAAGCTCTTATTTATAGCTGGTTTCTTGGCAGGCAGTGCAAGTCATACCATGAGCCGGTGTTCTTTGTCTAGCGAGTGGCAATTTCTTATGGGATTCAGTGTTTGAGCTTCTCCTGTTTGAGGAGAGGAGCTTTCAGGGTTGCTGAGTTTGGGCAGCATTCAAGGCCAGGGGCGCACGCTCAAGATTTGACAAGATTCAAGGCCAGGGATGAATGCATGGTCACACTTGTACAATTTTGCCTTGTAATTTTATTGCATTGCATGTACTTCTCTGTGTGACAGCTTTTGAAGCAAGTGTGATTAAAGCTTAAATATTTCGCTAAGCATCCTGTCTCTTTATACAGAGTTTTGCTGTCCCCGCTGGAACACCATAGTAAATCGCTACTTAGGATTCTCTGTCTGAACGAAGAGCCGGTGGAGTGCTGGTTACATGTAATCAATTGATAGCTAAGGAAATCAAACGCTATTATAACATTTATTCAATGCTGCTTAAAACAAGACTCTCTATAGATTAGATTTATACTCTCTATGTATAAAGCATACAACTTTCCTGCATGCCGTATCGATTTATATTAAACCAGAGTAATGCATATTGATTCTATATGTGCAATTCTGTTCTGGTGTGTCACAGTCCCTCCAACAGCATCTCCTGGTTTGGTTGCATTTTCTTTTAGTGATATTAAACAGCCCACAATAAGTCCAGCTTAACAGGTCTCCAAAGCCTAGCGGCATTGCCCCAGGACTTGGCTATAGGGCAGTTTGCAAAACAACAGGGTAATGGTGCTTTACTATGTTACGTTTTGCCCTCTGAGTTGATGAGGGGTTCTTGGGGTAAGGACACAGTTGCAGGTATTTCTAGTATTATTACCATTAGTATTAGGAATATTGAGAAGTACTCATGTAAATGTGCAGTTTTATTGTTTCTGATGAATAGGAATAGAATAGTCTATATTTGAACTTCAAAACTGCGAGCCATATGGGCTTGTGCAGAAATTATCAGTTACACGTTATGAGAGTCAGAATCTTCTGCTTTCTGGTGGGTACTCGTGTAGCATCTGTTTAAAAACATACCATCCACCTCTATTTTAGATCTCTACATTTTGCTTTAATTAGAAGTGACTTGCATGTCAGTGGACAATAAAGTGGATAAAGTTGTCTTTGCTAAAGGTATTTATAAGAACTAGGCATGTTCTCTAATTTAATCTTAACAAGCCTTTTCACTTGCAAAGCTTATATGCACACTATTCTGTTCTTCTAATCTAATTTGTTTATGTGGCTATCTTGCCCATGCTAAAATTCCCTCCTTTTGAATACCACACTTTTGATCTTTATACTGGAGTTTGAAAGATACATGCACAACTTAACAGAAATCTTAACTTCTATTCCCCTTTTCTTTCTTGCTTGCGGATTCATACTATAATGAAAACAAACTTCTTTTTACTTCCTCTTCTACAATCATTGAGTTAAGAGGATGCTGCCCAGATGAAATCACTTTGCTCGTGTTGAATTTGTTTGACCCTCTCCTGGACAAACAGTAACTGCCTGGTTTTTGTAACACGCATCAGAGAACTAGTATGTCTCCTTTGTTTCATTAATGCTTTTTCTACAGAGTCGTTTTTTAATGAGATCAGGGACTGGGTAATTTATAATCCTACAGCTGAGGAGGTTACAGTTTATTACATTAATAGAATAAGTGTTTGCTGCTAAACCACGGAGATCTGCTTAATAAAATAGATGATCTTATGAGTAAGTAGATGATCTTATGATCTTATGAATAAGTAGAAAAGATTACACCAAAATCTAATTTTATGAACTTTTCCAACGATTTGGAAGAATATATTCAAAATAGCGATTGTGGGCAGGAACCTAGTGATAGGATGCAATCCAAAAACCCTGGCTGGAGCTTGAAGGAGTAGACGAAGATGAGCTTATGGGTCTGAATTGAAACCAAGGAGGCTGCTACCTTGAGAACAGTGTTGTCTAATGCCACCAGAGCTTTTTAACCCTTTATAATTTTTCTGAGCCTTGTTTCCCTCCTTTGTTAACTGTGGATGGTGCACATGCTAGCAGTAATCTTGGCACCTCAAACCATCAGCAGCCATCAGTGAGGCTTTCCCTGGCTATTCCCAGAGTCTCACAGACTGGCATGCCACAACTCAACCTGAGCAGAAAATGTGATGCATGGGGGTACATTACAAGGCCCCAGCAGCCTGGCTGCCCTATAGTTTCATTTCTGAGGTGAGTGGTGGTGATTTATAATCCAAGTGTGTGTTTCTGCTCTCCTTTTTATGATGAAGCTGAACGGGATAGATTTTTTTTTTTGAGATCCCTACTAGCTAAAAAGACATTAGAGTCACTGCTGATATAAAACTCATATTTACAGAAGTTTATATTTGCAACACAAGACTAAATAATTTAGGAAAGCATGTAATGTACCTGCTGTCAGTCTTTCTTATTTTTATTTTAAATTAGGCAAAATTTTAGCTTTCAGAGAATTTAATTACAAGTAAGAAACCTATGATGATTGTAGGAATGATAAAAGCTTTCAGACAGCTGTACAGAGGAAGAATACTCCAAAGATGGATCTTTCAAGGAAACAGATTGAGTTGGTTTTTTAGTATTACATGTACATGTTTGTATGAAATCTCAGACCTATTGCTGTCTTGACAGATGGATTTTGGGTTTTATATTGAAATAATTTTATGGATAGTAAAGTCAGTCTTTGAAAAAACCTTTGAGCTTATCATCCGTACAGCAAAAGTTCTTCACTGTCTTGATTTTTGGACAGAAAAGAAAGATAGTATTATGAGAGGGCATCTGCCAGTTAAGAAGAAAACCAAGGAATATAAATCATACATGAAAAAGAAAGAAGTTAAGAAGAATTAAGAATATAAATCATAGATTTAAAAGAGGAAGATTATGGACTCTGTAATAAGAAAGAATTGGGGTCTAGCATAAACAAACACCCCTATAAATTGATAGACTTTTAGGGATTTGAGGAGAAAAGTAAGTGCACTGTATTCATCAGTTACAAAGCCCTTCTTCAGTAATAATCTTAATCAGTAGGCATGTTTTGTCCTATAAGATCTTACCTCTTCATTAGAAACTGAGGTAATGACTATTGACGTTTCCAGGGACTTCTGAAAGTGCGACTGCCTTTAATATACTAGTGTGATCGTAGCTGTTGTTATTATTTTGCCTCTAATTAAAATCTGGATGTACAATTTTTCTTTTTAGTATTCTTAAATACTTTAAGTATTGTGCTTATGAGTGACTGTATGCCTTATGAAATACTCCAGCAAAAGTTACTGAGAGACAAAATGAACATTTCTGTATGCTTACACTTTATAACATCATCTCCAGAATGCTCCTAGGCTTCTGAAATCAGAGAGCATGACCATGGCACCCTAAGCCTATCCTAGTTAGTTGTTCTTCTGTTTTGCAGGTACGTGTAACCTTTTCCTGCAGCAGCAGCTAGCTATTAAAGGATATTCAAGGAAGTACTTTGAACTAATTTGTACAAGCTGTAGTCACTAAAATTTAGGACAGTTGAGAGTTTTCAGCTAGACTTACTAGTATCTCCTCATGTTTTGTTCTGCTTTTGACAGATGTTGCTTTTCACAGATGTGGAGTGAGCTTGAAATTGCTTTCTATAGCTTACGCTACCACTGTGCTCACACTTAGATGAACAGTTTATTCTTAAATCAGGATACTTGCGTGCAGACAGTGAGACCTAAACCGTTGCTGAGTAGACTTGCATGGGACCCAGACTTGGTCTGACAATATGGATATTGGGCTTGTTCAACTCAGTTTGCCACCTGGTTCTTAAGAGGAGGAACAAGGCTGGGTATGACAGGCTTTCAGCAGCCAGTCTGGCTTATGCATAAGCAGGATTTCAGGTCTGCTCTCAGGCATTCAGAGCTCTCCTGCCTGGTCTCTTTCTGACCCAAGCTATGAAGACGTGCTCTAGGAAATGAGAGGGTTCACCCTTGCCTTGGACTTAGCATAAGCCGTGCATTTACAGCAATGTGTATAGTGCTGGCAAAAATGGGGTTGGGCTTGTTCTGGTTTGTAACCCAGACAGATACATTCCCAGCACTAACAGTGCCTTATGTACTCCCAGGAGGTTTCAAGGGTTTAATTTTGCTCTGACTGAAATTAGTAATTCAACTCTCCTTCAGTTATAAGGTAGAGTGGGAAGAGAACTAGAGGATATACATTTTCATATTCAATTTTAAATGCTGTTTGGATATTTCTGTTACCAGTAGCTTTACCATTATTAGTTGCGTATTACAAATGAGAATAACATATTCACATATTCTATTCATATAGAATAGAACTCAAAAATATTTGTTTCTTTCTTTGTCAAAGTGAGGTGATTATATTGTTTAGTGGAAACAGGAGAATTTTTAAATCTTAATTTGAAAAGGTCATTTCTGCTCGCTTGTTTGAGGTAAATCTGGCTAGAAGTTAATCTACAAATGACGTTTTTCTGAATCATGGATCCATTCTACAGTACATTCAGAGTAGCCCACACTATAGGATTTAACTATTGTATTTATATAGAGTATATACCTGATTATTTACTCTTGTGGTGTTAGAAATCTGGACTAACTCTGTAGAATGCTGTTAAACTAGCGAACAGTTGTAGGTACTGGAATTAGTAGTAGTACTATAGTACTTGGAGACTGTGGTCTTTGCCAGGGATTCTACTGTGTTACTACTAAACTGATAAAGAACAAAGATAACTTGAAATTCTAAAGCGCCTACAGTGTGAATACAAGATGAGACAACAGCTGGATGTAGGCAGTTACATCCGGACAGATACTGTGGGACTGGATTAGTCAGCTTTGTAGGCAGTCCCAGAAACATTACTGTAAGAAGGGAGAGGAGAAACAGGTCCAGAATTTCTTTCGGGGAGGGGGGAGGAAAAGTGGGGGTTTTTATTAGCTGAGCATCAATGAAGCATCAGAACTGACATTAGTTGCTAGTATTGCTTGAATTATTGGTAACAAAGGATGAGTAAGTAGAAAAGATTACACCAAAATGTTGTCTTCTAATCTTACAGAGAAAATGGAGATATGTGTTTTACTCCAAGTGATCTTATGACCTTTTATAATCTGTTGTCATCAATATCAAGTAAGCACCACTGCTGTGGGCATTGCTTCTTCCTGCTGTTACCTGGATCGTCAGAGATGAAAGAAAGGCAGTGTTGCAGTGTACCCTGAACTGACGTTGGTGTGAACAGAGATGTTCACACATGGTGGACTGGACGCTTGCTCTTTGAGAGATGCTGTTTTCCCATCAACTTGTTTTATCCATTAAAAGTCTCAAAAGTCATTTTAAACCATACATCAGTGCTCCCCAAATGAAACTGAAGCCTCAGACTCCTCTCAAATTCATTGCTGTGGAAGATTATTGTGCTCTTTTGGTTTTGTCAGATATGCCCACCCACCCAAATCTGTCTCCCAAGCATGCGTACATGTGTGTGTGTGTTTGCCTTTTTTTCTCAAGTAATGTTTTCCAGAATGTCAGTGTCAAATAATAAGCAAAGACATTATTTTGACGGAACTCGGGGATGCTGTGACTGGAAGGGCCATGTCCTTCATAGTCGAATCATGGAAACTTTACCTTCAAACTGCTGTTCTCCTGGAGGCAGGCCAAGAAGAGTGCAGTGCTTTACAAGCCAGTATGACAGGAATAAAATAGTGGGGAAGAAGGGATTTAGGAAATGGAGGTTGTGTGAGTATCTAGATGGGATAACTTTTTTTTTTAAATCTGATTTTGCTATTTTAGTTTCTAAACTGTTTGCCAGTGAAGAGCTGGGAAGTAATTACTGTTAACAATGTCTTGGGTTTTTTTCTTCTAATTTGTTAAACCTGGGTTGGCTGGAGTGACTGATTTTAAGCAATTCTTTAAGCTTTGAGTCTGTTAGTTTACTGCATCACTTTCTGAAAAAAAGGATGCTAATACTGCAGTCTGTGTCAATAACCTTCCTTTCCATACAGCTGCTGATTTCAAATGAAACACCAACATGGAGAATGGAGGGTGGATTTAACACTGCATGATGATTTTTTCATGTAGAAAGAAGGAAGGGACAAGCACAGGAACTACAGATGGCGGAGTAGCGCATTTTCTTCATTGTTCATTAGTTTGACAGTCCTCGTGGAGTCTGTCAATAGGTAGTACTGAAGCATTCATTTGGGTATTTTGTCCTACTTCCCTTCACCAAAGTTGACTACAAGTCCCGAGCAAAACAAAAAGCCATTATAGTAGGATTTTGGAGCACAATTGCTTATGTCCAGCAAGCTGAAACCCCTTTTCCTAATTTGATGCCGGTGACATTTCCACAGGCATCTAGTCCTCTGCAGTGCCAGAATTTTTACCATTTGTCGCAGGCAAATCTGCCTTGGCTTACACAGTCCCCCAAGGCTGATAAGCCTTTCAGACCTACTTAGATGGAGACCCTGGCGTTTGTAAGGTTGAGTCCTCAAATTGAATTCTCCTTTCCAGTTGCATTTGGTATCATACTGGCTTTTCTTTATTATCAACTGGTAACCTAACTCCACTCTACAAGGTAGGATGAAGAAGTTACTGCCCTTGAAAGAATTAAGAAGTCTAAAGATGAGCAAAGCTGTACTCATACCTGTTTAAAGGTCTGGACTATGGTGCCTACTCAGCTCAGTCCTGCTGATATATATTATGCACGTTCTGGTGCCGCAGAAAGAATTTTTTCTTGCCATCAATGAATTTCTGCACTGTTTGGATCTGTGATACGCAAGAAAAGTCTGAGTTCCTTTTAAATTTTTTTTCTCTTTTTTTTTTTAATTAAAAATTCAGACCTTGATGTATTGCGGAACTGATTGTAGAACTCTCAGATACCAGTTTCGGTTTTGTACTTTAATTATACCCAGCTGTTATCTATGGTTTTATCCTTCATAAGCTTCTTGGAGTAAAGGTCTTTATTACATATTTGCACTGTAAGTAGTACAATTGGCTAACAAAACACTGACATAAAGATGTTATTCAAATAACACTTGAATAACTGGAAGGAGTCAAACTTTAATTCTTTGAAAATTTTCTTATTGTTTAATTAAAGTGCTAGGTTTGGAAAAAGAAGAAAGAATCTCTGTTACGAATTCACTACTTTGTCTCCATGTGGAGGAATGAAACAGAATTTTGGTCACATCTCTGAAATATCCAGCAAATTAAATAAAACCAAATCATAAAGATTTCTGTAATAAGGAAAATCTCTAATTAAACAAAAACGCTGTTTTAGAATAAATCAGTGTCTCGGGTTGCCTTTGCGGGCAGTGCAACAAAACCGTAAGTCATCGATCTGTTTCTTCCTCTTTGCTATTAGCTATAATTTTCCTCCCTTCATTCCGGTTGTCTTCCTCCCCACAAGCTGCTAATGCAGGTGCAGTCAGGTGATGATTTCTATAAGAAATATTATTCAGCACTGCTCTGCTGCTTTTTGGAACAAATGAAAGGCTTCACTTGGTCTCAAATGTTTAACTCTGTGATCCTGTCATAGCGAGGTTGGCATCTAGAAGAAAATATTACCAACTTCAAAGCAAATGATACCAAAGTCCTTTCAAATCAGAGCTGATGTAAGAGGTAGTCACTGATGCTAGAGGGTTTTGGCTTGGGCACCGAAGCAAAAAGAATTACGTGTAGCTCCCTAATTGAAAGAGTTGTACAAGGAAGAGAGGACATGCTATTCTGGTAGTTTTCTAGGCTCAGTGCCGATTTATTTTATCCAGCTAAAACTTTCTAGTAGGAGTCTGAGTAAGCTGGCCATCTGAACAGGATGACTAGACCTATGCCCGGGATTTTTTTCTGCCTGTGTCCTCTCATTCACTCTAAAGGAAGATACTAATAGATAGTTTTGGGGTGTTATGACCATGGGACTCTTTCCGAGGGCTACTTGGAAGAGACAGGATCCACCTTACAAAGCTGGGACAAAGCATCTCTGCCAGAAGGCTGGCCAACCTGGTAAGGAGTGCCTTAAACTAGGGGCATGGTCCTGGGCAGCCAGCTCTAGGTGGCCCTGCTTGAGCAGGGGGGTTGGACCAAATGCCAGAGGTATCTCCCAACCTCAGCCATTCTGTGATCTTAATTAACATGTGTATTCAAGTTGCTTCTATTAAAAATGAGCAACTTTTTTAAAACAGTCATGTCTGAGATGATTATTTTCTGTAGATCAACAGAAAATAACTGTGGTAATTATGTGGGGTTTTAGGAGTGACTGGTGCGTACGCATACAAAATATTTCCATTCTGCAGAATATATATAATGGTCTGAACACCAGCGTTGGAAACTGGTGTTAATCTAGGTGTGATTGCTGGTTCTCTGGACTGCTGCAGGTCTTCTAAACCATTTTCTTTGGGGTTTTGTGTTTTTTTGGGGGGGATGTTGGTTTTTGGCATTAGGGTTTTTTTGGGTGTATTGATTTTTTCCTTTTTTTTTTCTCTTTTTTCCTGTTCTGTGTGTAACTTGGGGGTAACGCTTCAGTACTGGAAAGAAGCTGTGAGGAGATTAAGTAGATAACCTCAGAAAACCACTTTGGTTTTAGCAAACGGCTATCTATGGATATGATAAGCAAAACTTTCTGAGAGAGGGTTTAAAGAAGGTACGGTAAACCTCTGTATTTTGATGAATTTGAAATGTGAGAGAAAAGCAAAAGTGAGAGGAAGATACAGAGACTTGAACAGACTGGTTTAGAGTGGGGAAAAAACAGATAGGAAAACAGAGATGTATAGGCAAGCAGGGAAGCATACAAAGAAATTTAATCTCTACAGTATGAAGGACAGTCAATGGAGGGGGCAGATAAGAGCTGTGGTCACATCAGCAGAATTAAGAAGGTGGTATCTGTCAGTGCAAGAGTTTGTGTGGAGGCAAATGATTACACACACAATAATCATGTTTTCTTCTTAATAAACAGTTAACAGGAACTTTCTAAAGGCAGCATGTAGAAAATGGCTGGCTTTTTTTTTTTTAAATTTGTCTGCATAACCTGTGCCATGAACCCCATTTCCTTCAAGCAGTAGATCTGCCGTTCCTGAAGGAGCAGCAGGATTTGAACCTTAATCTGTCAAATGCAGATAGACCCATTAGTCATTTATTTTGTGTGGTGACTCACTAGGTGACCCAGTCTTACCTTTTCATGTCATCTTGCACAACAAATTAAAACTTGAATCTGTTACCCAGCAGCAAAATGAGACTGAAAGCTACCAAAAGGCTTTCCTTTCAATTAAGCCTTAAAGTTTATTAGCTGACTTTGGTCCAGGCTTTCTGAAGGCAGATTTGAAGATGCAAATCTGGAATGTTTCTCCTTCCGATAGCTGCAAACTGGAGCTATAGTGAGCTTTCAGGTTAAAAAAAAAAAAAAAAAAAGTTTTTTCACATACCTGTTGAAATGCTCTATAGTTCTGCCATAGAAACATTTGAATTACTGTGCACTACCCTTCACTTACTCCTAACAAACTTAATTAGAATAGCCGCAGTACTGGGATATCTCTCTAAGGGTAACCTAATGATATGGAGATGCAATGACTGCTACTTGATCAGGGTAGAATTAGTCTATGTTCTGCTCAGTGGCACAACAGTTCCCTGGTGCTGTGCTACTAAATGTTGTTTAACCAGGTGATAAATAAGTGTGAAATTCTGAATCCTGATCCCTTTTAATGCAGCAGATTAAAATGCAAAGCAAACAAATTGTGGTAAATCTCGTTGTTCTTAAGTTTTAATTTGTTTTAAGTTTTATCTTGCTTTTCAGTCAGGGCCTCCTTCCTCCAGCAGAAGCGAAAATATATTTATTTATTTATTTTTAATTTTACAAATATTTTCTATTCTGTCATACTCCTTTTGTGATTTGAGGGGTGACCTTAGACCTTTTCTTTTCAAGCATTTCTTCATTGTTTGCTTCCATTTTGAATTTCCTGTGGAGATTTAAGAAAATATTTGGGGACATGGTTAGCCGTAACACAAGAGAATATATTTTGTGTTTCAGCTGTTCAGATGTTCAGGTCTCAACAGATGGGATAAAGCTGCAGGTCAGATGCAAATAACATGATATTTCTGTTTAAATCTACTAAATATCTTCAGAACAGCATCCCTTTTACCCTTGTAAGGGTCTAGTCTTGTCTCTGAGACAAGGAGAAAAACCCAAACAGCTTAGAGAATTGGACTAAAGTCTGAAAAATGAGAACATTTATGATGTATGAGTGTCACAGATGTCAGGGAACTGATGGGCAAGGGTATTGCTCATGGCTGCCAAGGTTACTGATCTCTCTGTTTAGTTGTGTGTACATGTAAGACGTGGATTGCTAGATGACACCTGTGATAGACACCAAGATTAGTATATATTTTATTAAATGAAATTTAAAAGTTCTGAAGTAATATTGATGTTAATTTGGGTCCTGGTCCACATCAGGAGTCACTGGGCACTACTGCAATGCTCATAGGAGTGGTGTTGGAGAGAACCAGGAACCGCTGAAAAAATGGAATTTCAAAAAGCTTTCAGCTGGAGTTTCTTTCACATCTTATTTGAACTTGCTTGCACATCCAGAGTGAAAATTACTGCATAGAACATTTCCATGAGACCCTTCATCTTTGTTTTACTTAAAGGAAAAAAAACCCCAAACCATAAACTATGGATGTAATGACTGCTTTGTTAGGGAACAGCACACTTTAAAGTTCTGAACAAAAGCTTTTATCTAGTAGCAGGAAATTCTGCTTCTTGGAGGTAGCAGGAAGACACTTCTCTTGTAGGTCTGTGTTTGCCCATATGCTACATAAGCATTTAGCAAAATTGCATTTGTTCAGTGTCGTTGATAATCACAGGAGTTCAAATTCTTTTCTAAGGTGTCCCCAATGTGTAAGCACAAAATTCCAGTGCTGTACAAATAGCAAAGGGCTTATTGCTTTTACAGGAATATTTGATGTAAGCAGTCTTGTCAAAGAGATAAAAAATTATCCAATAATGTGAAAAACTAATAGGCCTTGACTGTAGCTTGAAAAAATGCTGATCCTGATAAGGATCTAAATAGTTCATGATTAAGTTGGATCAGCAGTGAATGATTTTGTGCATCTTTGGCTCCATTCCAAATCAAAGGGTTGGATTTTTGAAAGTGAAGGAATTGGATTTACATATGACTTACATTCCAGCTTATTTTGTATTTGAGTAATCAGATGGAGATATTTCCTAAGCCGGTAAATGTTTGGGTTGCCCAACTCAATGCATCCAGCTTTTTGGGAGTGCTAACCATCTGCCTTCTGGGTTTGGGCAGAATCATTAGTCCCTTCCAGAAATGTTGACTTTAATCTTTCATTTACTTGGCTGGCTTAGTTCCTAAGCCAGTTAAATTTGTATTTACTGGAAAACTGTCATGTAACAGTAATTGTACCAGTATTTGAAAACCAGAATGGTAAACTGACTGTAATACAAAAAGAAAATGAATTTAGCAGTGAAGAAGGTCAAAAGTTAAACTGACCTGAGCCCTAGTCTAGCAAACAAATATGGGAGAAATTATGAATTTAAGTAGCCTCAGGAACGGTGAAAAAAGGAATCAGGTAGTACTAAGCAGAATAAACCCCCTCCAACACTGTTAAAACTATCACTTCATTATTTTAGGTTGCTATAATAATTGTTTACTTAATTTCTTTTAATGTGTGTTAGGTTGTAATGGGCCAATAAACACTATCCTTTTTCAGGGTATTTACAAATCCGAGAAAAGCATTTGTATTACTACTTTAAGTGGAACTAATCATGGAATTGAAGTCGTGTTGATGGAATTCATCACAAACCGCCCATTGACTTCAATGTGTATGACCCATACTAATAAGTCTGCAAGACAGGAACTGCATTTTAGATGTAGCTTGTATGTTGAGGTCATACCAGTTGTCTATGCAAGTGGAATATGTAGATAACGTTCACACAAATAACGCCAATCAGCTTATATAGCTTCAAAAGTCAAGCATTTACAATGCTGGACAAATATTCTCCTTGTGTACCTACGTTAATTGTCTTTATATTATGTTCTTTTTTTTGCTCTATACAGCTTCTACCTCACAGTGCATTGGATAGACTGAATGGATTCCCTCTGTGAGCAACTTTGACACTTTGCTTTTGCCTTGATGTTCAATGTGTATCGCTATATCTTATTTACTGCACTCCATTTAAATTCTTTCTGAAGTCAGAATTACTCACTTGCTCATGAGCTTTTCCATGGCACTCATTGCCATAGTATCTGAGTGCATCACAAACATTAATGAATTTATTTTCACAACAGTGACTTCTGTTGACTTCAGTCACTGTTGCGAGTGCTCAGCACTTCTACAAATCAGACCCTAGGGTCTCCAGGCAGGCAACCAGAAAATGAGAGCATGCAATTGCTGACTATCTGTGAAAGCCCACTATATGTGGGTTTTTCTCAGATGGGATTCATAGATGCTTGCTGACAGCAGGGTGTTGGTGAGACTGGGGATCCTTTGGTTGCATTCCAGGCTCTGGTGTGGAATATACTCCATTTACTCCAAATTATCCCATGTCTGATTCCACTTATCTCCTTTCCTTGTTCTAGGCTCTTTCTCTTCATTGAGACCTTGTTTTCAGTACTTAAGCTTCTTGCCAGCGAGCCTCTCTCTCCCTCCTGCCATTGTATGATTCAG
>NW_009227006.1:11028-17337 GCF_000690835.1 Fulmarus glacialis | reverse complement strand
TCCGATTCTCATTATGAGATTCCTGTTCTATTCTCCCTGTCCTCTGGATCCAAATCTAAACTTAACTGTTTTCTTCCTGTTCCATTGTCCCCTTCCACCACCACCCCAGCTCCCTGACAGTCCTAGGTTTAGTTCAGATCTTTGTTTGTTTTCCTTTATATCAATTCCATTTCTTCACCTTAGCTCCTCCGTCTCAGATTTCTTGCAAAGCAAGTCCAGACTCCCGCTCTCCAAGTTTTCTACATTTTCTTATATCCTATCATTCATATTTCTGTTTGTCCCAATCCTCATCCAAAGTGTTATTTCATTCCTGCTTCCTCTGCTTCTAATGAAGTCCCAGTTTCCCCCCCAGGGCCATTCTGGATGCCTTTCCCAAGCATTTTTTCCTTGAATTTTAGACACCCCCCACCCCCCGCCATTTCCCTTCAACCTCCCACTGCCATTTTCCTTCTTTAGTCACTTTTCTTACCTACCTATGACTGTCACTCGCTTTCCCTCTCCCCTCCATTTTCCCCTTATTCTCCCATACCCCTCCTGATGTCTTTCTTGTCCCCTGTTTGTATTCTTGTCATGAAGGTTCCTTTGCTGTGCTCTGTCCTCCTGTTCCAATAAATCTGGGAAAAGTACTGGAGAAACGAGGTGCCTGTTCTCTGCTCCAATTCCTGGACCTCATTTGCCTGCAGTCTACTACAGCTGCAGCTTCAGGGACAGTCTCAGTCAGTCTTGGGCTGGAGCTCCTCAGTGTGGAGTAGGCAGTGAATTCAGATCAGAAGAGACCTTGTGAATCAGATGTCAGTGTACATTTGAACTCTCTTGTGTCAGAGGTCCATGAGGGTGGCTGCGGCATACCTTTGAAATGAAACCTGGGGGGACTGGGAAAGGATGCTGAAAGAGCAACATGAGGAACACTATCTGTTCTACAACACAAGTTTAATTGCCTTTGTTTAAAAAAGATAAATTAGACTGAGACAGATATTCACTAGAGGAAAAAAGTGCTCAGGTGGTTATAACAATGATGAGGAATTTATAATTGTCATATTGGAATACATTTGTCTGAGTGAAAAATTGACACTACTACCTACAGATTCCCCCTTCCCCTCCCCAGCTTTTTTTTTCCCAACAGCCAAAGGTAGATGAGGCATATTCACATCAGGTAATCAACTTTTAGATGAATGCTGTTGTGTCACTGCACTTTGACTTAGCATGTCATCATTTTGTATATATGCAGCTACCTGACTTCTGTGTGCACAGAGAGCTATTCCATTTGTTGGTATACATAAAAGTGGAAGCACTTCCTAGGTTCTCAGTATTTCAGTTGATATAGACTAGTGTAAGGAAACATGAAATGTTCATTTTTTCCTTTTCTGTTGAATAGTCACAACAATTTTATACTGGCTTCTGGGAGAGGTGAATTCTTTTAAATATACATTCCTTACAGAGAGAATCTTAAAGAAATAGTTTTAATTTTGATATGTTGTTAGAGAGTATAAAGAAAAGTGGAAAACTAGGATTGGAATGGGCCTCAAGAGGTAATCCTCTTGCCCCGAGTCATTTTGTGTGTATTGTTCCAAGCAGATATCTGTCTTGCCTGTTCTAATTACAGACTTTCCACATCCTTGCCAGGCAACTTGTCACAGTCTGTTAGTCTTTTCACTGTTTGAAAGTTTCCATTATGTTTAATATGCATTGTTCTTGCTCTAAGTTGAAGCCATTAATGAACATGGAAAACAGGCAATTCCCATCCTCTTTGTTAGCAGCCTTTTATGTACCTGTGGATTATCATCCTGCATTTCCTCTAGTTTATCTATAGCCTGTCCTCAGTGATTATTTTGCTAATCACTGAGATCTCAGATGAGAGAATTTTATCCTGGCTTCATAAGTACTATTTGTTGGAACTTACTTGAAATTCCAAAAAAGCAGATACTATATCCAGGCCAGCAGATGGGTAGATTTAAAGGGCTGAAAAAAGCCCTCCTTGTTTACCTGGATGAAAATTTCTCTATTACATTTCTTTCAGATCTCTGTGGACTATTTTCATACCCAACTTGTTGTCCCTAACAGACTTTTTTTCCACTGTATGTTGTAGATTTTTCAGGGACTTTTTGGCTGCCTTAAATTCAGACTGTCAAGGTCTCCTGCTTCTGTAACTGCATAATGAGTTCAATGCATTTTAGAAGTAACTGGGAACTAAGTTAAATGAAAAACTTTTTGCTTAGACAAAACACTTATACATCTTTCTCTGAAAAAAAAAAAATTGAAAGCAATTATTAAGAAAATGTCTATTTATATGTGAGAAATTTAGAAAAATTTGTTATGGTTTGGCAAACAAACCACAGAGGATATAACCTGTTTAGCTCCTTTACATTTTTCGAGCAATGTGAGGGAACACCAAGAACATAGTTAAATTTTAACATGTGGCTTTGGTGTCTAAGCACAACTGTCTATTCAATTGCTTTGCCCAATAGCATGGACCCGCTGCACTTGTTTTCAATGCTCCCCATCCTGTGAGCTGATCTAAACATTTTGTTGCCCTGTTTGCATGGCAAGAGGATTGTTCAAATTGGTTTATTTCTTCCTCATCTGCATTTTTCTCAGGTTTCCTGTCTTGGTTTTCAGTAGTTGGCAGCCTTGGACTTCACCCCCCTGGTTAAGCACAGTAAAGAAGCACAAGCTTGGGTGTAAGCGGGTGTATGCAGGAGAGGAGGACAGGAATAAGCTTGGGGTGCAATGGGAGAGCGGTTGAACTTGTAAATTGGACTTACTCGCCAAGCCTGGGCTTGAACTCATTCACAGTTGATGATGAGGATCGGTGAGACCTGGTTGTAGGGTAGACATCTCATGTTCTTCTACAGACTGTCTACAGATAGTGTCACAGTGTGCTTATGAAATAGCTATTAACAAGCCTATTGTATTAATCTAATTATATGATCAGGTGTTTTTTTGGTTTGGTTTGTTGTTTTTTTTAAAGGCTGTACACCTGACAACCTGGGCTATGGGAATGAAGCAAAGTTGCATAGATTGTCCTTTGCTTGCTTTATTTGATGCAAGGCACATGGCAAAAGAGGCAGTGGAATAGAAAGCAAAATAGTCTGGAAAACTTTGCTATAGAGAATCAGCATTTGCTGAATATGCAGCGAGTCACACCAACTTTCATTCTTGTTCTTTTCTGGTGGCCCCACCTGATATACATGATATTTCACTTGAGGAAGTTCTGAGTGGTTATAGCGTTAATCATATCATTGGAAATGTGTTTCATAGAGATACATAGTGGGTTCTAAGATATTGTTTTTTAATTAGCCAGCTACAATCAATTGACTCATGGACAATTTTACCTTTAATTGCTGCCCCTCTGTTTCTTCTGTATAATATGGACCACCTAGTTTTACAGGAGAGTTATGATGTTAGATTAATTATGTTTGTTTAAAAGAGGAGTACACTAAGATAATACAATAAGAGATCCATAGAAAGCCCATGAGGAAAGTAATAATTCTGTATTCAGCGCAGGGTTTGGATCGTGTCCAGTAAATACACTGTGGGATTACACTCTGGGTAGCGAATGTGGAAAGAAAAGATGCATAACTATCAATTGAGTACTATCCATACCCTGCCTCGAACAAAACAGATGTCCTGTAGAAAGATAGTGTTTGAATGTAAATAGAGAATATGCCATATGCATACAAGGATGTCAGGGAGAGTTTGTTTAGATAGGCTTATTTCTGGAATCTTCCAACATCTGAGGTATTGAATTTGCCACTGCCATATTCTTTAAATGCTAAGAGTTTCTATAGGGGGTTGTAAAATTCGTGATACCTGCATTTTATAGGATGCCTAGCTTTAGTTTAGTCTATTGCTATAAAAAGCATGCTGGGAATTTTCTGGAAGGAAGGCAAGTACTGGGATAATAACAAGGTAATATATGAAAGAGTAGGTAATGCACGTGGAAAAATAGTGCTATGTAGTAAATGAAATGCAAGGTTATATCAGATAAACAAATTAACTATGTCAGGGAGTAATTAAGAATCCCTATTGAATTTCCTTGCCTAAATTTAGTATGAGTAATAAGACTATGTTGATAAGTGCTTGATCAGTGGAGACAATGAATGTGGCATACCAGGAGAGGTCAGAGACCTCTTGTCAGGAAACACAAGAGAAATGTGTTATTTCAGCTTACCATGATTGCTGCCTCCCCATATCAATCGGGTTGTAGCTGTCAAGTCATTTCAGACTAAACTTTTAGACAGCATAAATGACTTTTCATTGAGGAAGCTAATCAGAGAATCAATAGAGGGGCAGTTTATTGACACAATGTTATTACCAAAGTACATTCTGTAACAACGTGCTTAAATTCAACATCCTTTCAGGAGCAACAGAAGTCAGAACAACCAATACAGCAGTACTTAATTACACAAACAGGAGTTTTAGAAAAATGAGGATGTTAAAGAGAAACTGAGAGGCAGCTAAAAAAAATCATCTTTACAGATGACATGGATATTGTTTCAAGCCACTGTATTGGAAGCTTTAAAAAAAAAAAAAAAGCATTAAAACATTTTAGAAAGACCAAATTAAAAAAGCATCATTGTTAAACACCAAGATTAGAGAGATTACTATACACACAAAGGTTCTTCACAAAATTGAATCCCTGTTCCAATACGAAAAATAAAAAAGAATGTAAAATCCATTATGTTAAATGTAAAAAAATGCAGTAAGGCAGAGCAAACAAGATTGAGAAAGAACTTCCAAAGACTTTTCTCTAATTCATCAGGTGTGGGACGCTTGTCAGGTAGTCTGTAAGGCCAGTGGAGGATCAGAGTATAAGAAGTTGAAGGACAACATACACACACACATACAAAAAAGGATTTGTTGCAGTAACTGTAAATGCAAAATAAATTGGGCAGATTCCCACATGGTAACATCTTTTTTTTGTAGGAGTTGATTAGAGAGTGTAATTCAGTAGAAGAGGCAGCAGAGCAAACTGACAAAATAGGCAGCACGTATTGGTTAAAAATATCTGAACCTGGTGTCATTTTCCCAAGAGTTCTAGAGGACCTTTAAGGGTGAAATAGTTAAATTGAACTGTATTTACTGTGTTGCCTCTTGCCTAACGCTTCCTTGGTACCAAAGAGTTGGAATAAGATTAATGTGATGTCAAGCTATAAAACGATTTCTTGAGAGTATCCAGGGAGCTACTAACCAGTAAGCCTGCATACAGCAAATTGATAGAAACTATAACAAGGAATAGTTATTGGACATATAAATAAGTATGATATACTGGGAAAGACTCAACATGGCTCACTTAGTCATTCCTCACTGTTAGAATTCACTTTGGGGGCTAGAGTAGTCCTGTTGATACCATCTGCTTAGGTTTCCAGAAAGTATTTGAAAATCTTTCTTGCCAGAAAGACTATTGAAAAAAATAACTAGCCATGAGAGAAAATGAGAGGTACTCAACATAGATAAATATGTAAAAAAACCCCCAACACAACAGGGTGGGAATTAGTGTTCAGTTTTCTTAATGGAGAGGATGTCATAGGATTTTGCACAGGGGTCTGAATATTCTGGAGAAGTGAGTTTATAGTGACCAATGATGAAATTCTCGTGAGATTGTCAAACTAGTCAAGATAATGAAGAGAAGGAGCAACTTCTAAGAGCAACAAAAAACCAGATGAAATTCAGTCTAAGTAAATGTGAGGACATGCACATGGAGGTAGAAAAAAATCCCAATTGCAGTCATACACAGTGATGGGTAACCAATTGATTACTGCTTTTTAAGAATGAGATGTAGGTCCTGCAATGAATAATTCTAGGCAGATGTCCTCTCAGCTCTCTATGGCAATTAAAAAAAAAAAAAAAAAGTGACATTAGAAATTATTGGGAAAAGAGTGGAAAACCCCCAGAAACATTTTTTGTGACTTTGTATAAATTCACAGCGTGCCCATGTCTTGAAGACTCTCTTAGAAGGATATGTTAGAACTTGCAAAGGTAAGAAGAAGAATGACAAAGTTTATTAAAGTTGCTTTCTCCAAAGTAGCAACTGAATAATCAAGGACTCCTCAGTCTAGAAAAAAGATATGACTAAAGGGTATACCCAGAAATCATTGCTAAGCTGAGGGAAGATGAACGGAGAATTATTATTTACAGTTTCTTTCTCTCCAAGAACAATAGGGCTAGAACAAATGAAGCTAGCAGAAGGCAGTCTCAAAACAAGCAAGAGAAGATGCTCCTCAGAAGACACAATTAAGCTGTGCAAAACTGTGCTGTTGGGTGTTAGGAATGCTGAGTGGTTTTTATGGATCTAAAAAAGCAAGTGCA
>NW_009227006.1:0-10997 GCF_000690835.1 Fulmarus glacialis | reverse complement strand
GGAAAGAGATTTCAGAGGGCTGTTAAATATAAATATACCACCACTGATTGAGAAAGCTCCTAAGCAGCAATCACTGGAGGTAAGGAGCTTTAGAGTAATGGCACAAGTATGGGAAAGGAGAGACAAAGTGTGGATTTATGATGAAAGGAAGCAAATAATAACAGTGGTGAGGAATGGGAAGGTGTGAATGTGCTATATGAGAAAGGGTGGAGACAGAGAGGAAAGAGGAGTGAGCAGAGCTGGTAGAAACTGCAGGTGGCTGAAAGTAGCAAGAATGGGAATTTGGCACTAATGCTGGGTAGCACTGATGTAATTTAGAAAAGGAGTGGTATGAAAACCACAAAACCACGAGAGAATGGCAAAGGAAGGGAGTAGAAAATGCGTATATTTTGTGTGTATAGCAATATTTCTTTCTTGGCTTGAGTGTTAGAAAGCCTATTGATCCTGATCTAATAATAGGCTGTACGTTAGTTGATTTGAAATGTTTGATTGAATATTTTTAAAGTACAAGAATTATATTTAAGATATGTTTGCAGGCTATTGTTTTTTTAAAAAGTAATGTAAGAATGTTTAAGAATCAGAGCTGTCTTGAGATGTAAATTCAAGTACAGTGAAAGTTTCTTAAGTATGTTTTCTTGCTTGTATGATAAAGAAATTGGGGATCATCAGCTAGTTTAGTAGAGTTACAGAGCCCATACTGTAACTTCATTCCTGGTCTTGTCATAGACCTCTTTTATATCAGTACTATATATATTATTTTGGTTTTATGTTGTTTTGTTCTCTTATTCATTAGTTCTTTATTTTGTCAGAGCACAGTTTAGCTTGTTAGCATAGCGAGGATCAACAGAAACATCAAAATCTTCCAGGTATCCAAGCAAAAGAAAGTAGAAATGAATCTCTATGAACTCCACTGCTGCATGTTCTTTAAAAAAAATTCCCCAGTGAATGAAATGATATTATAACCTTTCCAAAGAGTTGATTACAGAGAGGCTGAGGAAAGACCAATGAGTATGAGGTAAGTGGCTATGTTTTACATTAGGCTGAGACATAAAATTAAGCACTGATAAACACAGTGCTTTCAAAGGCATGCTAAAGTTGAACTCAAAGTCATAGTTAATAAAAGAAGCAGGGAAGAGGACTTGTTGCTTACCGAGTAACTTGTTTGCCCAAATCACTGGTTAATCCTTAATATAGTTATTTCTAACATCTAGTTAATTCAGACATGCAAAATACTTCCTGATTACATATTTTATACAAAACAAAAATTATCCAATAGAACGGCAGTTCCAGGAACTCTGCTAAATCATGTTGATTGCTCTCTAACATCTGCTAGTGAAAGACAAAGATTTTGTGGGGTACAGTTTTGCTAGATTTATTTGTCTCGCTTAGATTTAAAAGAGAATTAGCTTCCCTTTGAAAGCTGATTCCTTTGATTACTAGCATGCATGGTTTCATTTCCAACCTAATATTCTATGCAGAATGCATTGCACATGACTCCTAAGTAGTTCTGTTATTTATTTGTCCCGCTGCAGTGGGAGCTGGTTCAGAATTGAAAATCCTATATTATGTGTTGGACAGGTATTAAAGGCAAAATATAAAACCACAGAAACCACAAGGTTTACCTGATGATTGTTTTTTACTGCAATTAGCTTAGTCTCAGTGTTACTAATTGGATTACAAGTGAAGATGCAAATAACCCTGGGTTTTCAAGGTTTGAATGAGTGATAACCATTTTACAATAGTTTTTCACACTAAAGGGAGTTCTCTCTGAGGCTTAGGTCTTACCTGTCATTCAGATGGACTGTGATCATGATTTTGGGCCAACCTGACAAAGTTGCCTGGTAGTTGGTAGTTACTTGCCTATATAAATGCCAGCAGCCATTCTAGGACCTGAGGAGGTTCAGTGAGTTTGAGTTTTCCTTAAGAGATGCAAAAATATCTCTCTTTCCTTCTCTTTCACTGATTGTCTGAAGATTGTTTCTGAGCTGGCATGTGATACGGAGATCAGATTATCTCCCTTTTTTTAGGGATGAGATTAGGAGAATCCTCCTGTTGACTTTAAGGTGTCTCTGAGGTTGTCAATGAAAGTTGATGCCATGTCATTTGGTTTGCAGGTATCTAACTTCTGTATCATACACAACATTTCACAAGACTATTTGGTGACTGTTACTTCCTCAGATAGGCCTTCATAATAGTCCCAGTTTTTAGGTCTGATTTTGTGGCCAAATTTGGCGAGTTATTGGATGTGACTCTGGTATACTTACAGAGAGCTTAGGTCTTTGCCTGACTGAGTTTTCTTACATCGCGTTTTTAAATGCATTCTGATTCGAAGCAGAATGCTGTTTTTCTAGATGGAGCCTTTTTTGTCTGTCATATTTATTTGTGTTTTTCACATTTTCTGCATAAAGTGAAGGCAATTACTCTACCCCTCATTGTGTTTAGAGGTTTTTCATTGGGCTTGCAGTGTTACTTCTGTTATCATTCATTTCTAGAAACCTTTTTATTTGTAGTTCTATGAAATGCTCAAACTGCATATCTGCATCAGTTTTATCTCTCTGGCATAGTCTGTCCATCTAGGAGTACTTATCAGTGGTGAAAGAACATTGCCTGTCTAAGAGCAGTTATCAGTGATAAAAGGACTTCTGCAGAAAAGAAAGGAAAGGGATATTTTACAATGAGTTGTGGAGATATTCAGGAGAATGTTTTGTATTTGTGATTCTGGGGTTCTGATGCAACTTTTATTGAAATAGTGACTTCAAATGGATAGTGTTTGGTTTCAGGCATAAAGGGTTTGTCAGGAAATAGCAAACGGAGTTGCGTTTTAGGTAGGAATTGTAAGACTCCTTAGAGACTGATCTGCCACTTCTGGTACATGCTGGACTGCCATTTAAGTCACTGGGAGTCTGGGATGCCTGAAGAATGATCAGGTTGTTTCATCCACTTTAGATTTTTTTTTTCTTTATTTTAAGCAATTCGTTGTAGTGAACCGTCACTGAGTAAAAGTACAGGTATATTTTAGGTCCTCACACCTGTTTGAAGAATCTATACCATCTGCCCCGTACTGCTGAGAATTGACCAATCTAGTGTTTTATTGCTCTGAATCACTGACAGGGAATGCTACTATACATGCTCACATGCTGTCGTCCTTCATTTGATGAATACTAACAAAACATTAAAAAGTGCTGATATAATACAATGGAGAAAAGTATAGGCCTCTTGATTGATAGTTTCACTTAAACAGTATTGTGACAAAATAGTGTAAACCATATTTCTAATTCTTTCAATACATAACTATACAGGGTTCCCTCCCTGCCGCCCCCACCAACTCCTAGGCCCTTTTGATCTCAAATACACTTGAATCATCAGGGGAAAGCTCAGTGAGGTCATCAAAACACAAATATTGGGAGAGGAATACTGTTTTCCAGAATAATTTGAAATTATGTGGCTGGAGATGTTACTGTTACCAGGTAATCTGAATATTTAATTGGAGCTCTTTAAGTGTGTTTTGAGTCATCTCATGGCAATCTTTGTTACCAATACGATGAGACAAATGCACTTCAAGACCTATTAAGACAAATGATAACCATGTGAATGATACTGTTTGAAATGACTCTACCGAAAGCTCTGGCAGTGCTCTTTTATACTGCCCAAAATTCTACTACTAGACAAGCAACTTTTAACCAGGGCGGCCACAATGAGAGCTTGGTGTGGTATTTATGTAGATCTGTATTTGCAAATGAATTTGTTGGTGTTTTTTTTCTATCTTTACAGGTCCTATGATTCTTTTTCCTTCAGCTGTAAATGACACGGAAATTATTTCTTTCACATCAATTGATGGATCTTTCTTCAATTGCTTCTGAAATGTAGAGGGTTTCACTTTCATTTCAGTCCATTTCATTTTTTTCCATTTCATAAACACAATATACAAACACACACACACATAAAAGAGATTCTTGTGCATGCATGTTCTGGTGTTAAGTGACAGTTTCATGAAGACTACTGTGAATGCTGTTAGACTAAAGATAAGTTCCTAAATGTACCTATCTTTATACATGTTAAATGTTAGACTAATCATAGATTTAGATTTAGATATAGATATCTTTATTTACATAAGGACAGACAGTTTCAACAGAGAAGAGTATTTTTATTATGGGATATTAAAGTGTGGCAAGTAACAATAAACACTTCACTGATATTTCCAGTGGAAATCTTCATTACTTTGGAGATCTGTAGACACC
Organism: Fulmarus glacialis; assembly: GCF_000690835.1. Taxonomy (NCBI): domain Eukaryota; kingdom Metazoa; phylum Chordata; class Aves; order Procellariiformes; family Procellariidae; genus Fulmarus; species Fulmarus glacialis. The sequence goes on along the minus strand of NW_009227006.1, from coordinate 6,759 downwards.
ATGCTAAAAAGACTGACGAAACCTAATTACAGTTGCTTCATAGTTAAACTTTCAGCTGTGCACTGAATAATAAAATCATTTTTTCTATATTTTATTCATCATCCCTTCTTACTGAAGACCTAAATTTGAAAGATTCATTAATGTTTTCTATAATCATATGTGCTTTCAATAAAAATTTGTTTTTACTTGATATAATTACCATTTGCATGTAGTAATTGAAATAAATTTGCTTATGTAAATCAGAACACTTCTTAGCATATAAGCTACTTTTAATAGCCATGTAATTTTATGAAGTTCTTTATTCCTTAAAACCAGATCTTGTTTTCTAATTTGCATATGCCTAACATGCAAATTACTCATGTTCCCCATATCTCACTAATGTTTTACTTAGTTTTAATTGCTAAACTTCTTTTCAAGTACTTTGAATGGGAGAGTTACACTGTCTTTCACACTTCTGGCAAATAGGATTTTATTTTATGAGCCTCTACATAATGAAGAGACTTCCACTGTAGCGAGGTGGGTGTTGGTCTCTTCTCCCAAGTAAAAAGCGATAGGACAAGAGAAAATGGTCTCAAGTTGCACCAGGGGAGGGTTAGACTGGATATTAGGAAAAGTTTCTTCATCAAAAGGGTTGTCAAGCATTGGACCACACTGCCCAGGGAAGTGGTGGAGTCACCATCCCTGGAGGTATTTAAAAGACATGTAGATGTGGTGCTTAGGGACATGATTTAGTGGTGGACTTGGCAGTGCTAGGTTAACAGTTGGACTTGATGGTCTTAAAGGTCTTTTCCAACCTAAACAATTCTATGATTCCATGATTTGAAAAGCAGATTAAATAGCAAACCCGAAGCTAGTCCTCTTCTTTCCTTCCAACAAAGTCCATGCAGTAGCAGTGACAACGAATTTAGGTGTAATCCATGCACCTTCTCCCCTCAGTGATCATTCTAATTACACAAAGGAAGATTTTAAAAAATAATAATAAAAAAATTGCTTCTTTGTTTCCTGTGTCTTCCACAGCCATGTGGCTGTGTGCATGGCAGTGCACTAAAACTGATGCAGTCAACTGTTTGTCGCTTTTTCTTTTTATTCGCGAATATCTGGTGCTACTAATATAGTTACCCAGCATAGTTGTTTGTAGATGGAATTTGTTGCTTACTGGTGCTGTAGGAAGTGAAACTGGGAGAAGACCTTTGCTCAAGAACTTTGAATATTTCATCGTTACCAGTCCCTTTTCTTACTTTCTTACTCAATTCTATTTTTTATGGTCTTGTTTGACGTTTTTGGCAGCTCTGTTAATTAAGCAGAAGTTATCCCTGATTAATGTACTGTAAGCTGCTTCTGAAGTGCTATAAATAATGTGGTGATTAATTGCTGTATCCAAATGCAGTCATCCCTTAGCATATTTCACAGATGGATTGTTGTGGTGAAATGATGTCCCATTCTCATCCATATTAAAGACATTGATTGCAGAAAAACTTATCACTCGGTTTTTCTGTTTTCTTCCAAATAATTTATGTCTCTTGATCATCAGGACAATCTGTATAGAGAAGCCATTTTGAAAATACAGATGTAATATTCCTGCGCATTCTGTACAAGACCATGCATTGCAATTGAAAGAGAATAACATAAAATGTCTGAGTTCTGGAGTTTTCAACTTTGTTCAGCTCTTAAAAGAAAGTTTACTAACCACGCACAAAGAAAATACATTCCTTGGCAGATAAGGAAAAGATTTTAATATCGTTAGTAAAACAACTGTGGTTTTTATGTTTTTTCTTGCAAGGCAGGCACAAAATACACAGACAGAAGTGTGATTTTTTTTTTTTTTTTAAGTTGGTAATGTCCAATTTGGGTCAGAGAAAAGGCTGAGTATAATGAACCAAAAGCTTATATTAATATTTCTGAATAAATCATCTTTATTTGAGATTCTGATTTTAAACATAATAACTGGAAGGAGACTAGTAGTGCTAAAATCAGCAAAGATTTTTCACAATTTGTCCCTTTCAGAAAAGGAATTCTCTGTACTACAACAGCAGAACTGTTCTACTTGCTTTTTAGGTCTGCTTAATATTTTGCTTCTACTAACACTGACAGAAAGCCAGTTATCTTTTCCCACACCTGTGAATAGAGTATTTTAAATTGTGTGTGTGTGTATACATACATGCATGCATGCACAAAGAAACCTGTGGGAAAAAGGTGGCACTTAGCAATACAGACAAAGCCCTGGCTTGAAATCAAAGATCTAACAGGGTAGTTGGACATTTTCATGCAGATACCTAATTAGAGTAACCTGCTACAATGACTTTTGTATGGGGGTGGACACTTTATTGATCATGGTTCTGCATTGGCCATGAAGCCTATTTGCTTCATAGTCCACTGGATCAGACTCTGGCTGTGTTTCAAGGACTGCAGCAGTGAAACAATGTGGTTCAGAAATTTTGGACTGTTACTCTGTGTGAGAAAGTGTTTGTCCAGATGGGATCTCACTGAAGGACAAGTCTATGGGTTTATTATAGAGGAGGGGGTAGGGGTGACTGTTACTTATAGGAAATTTCTAGTCTCAAATGCTTTGAATATCACCTTGCAATCGATCTTACTTTCCACTTCTCAGTTAGGACTGAGTCATGAGCAGTTTGTAGTAATATAATAGTAAAATAACAAAATCAAACTTGCATTATGACTCCACTCAATAAATCTTTTGTTTAGTTTGTTTAGGAATAATTTAGGATGATTATATTAGCTTAGTGTATAAACATTAGGATTATCCCATCATTTTAGAGAAGACGTTTTTGAAAATTCTTTAACCTCAATTTCCTCCTCAATTTTTCTAGAAACCCAGATGGTAAATCTAAGTGCTATCTCTGTTAAGAGCTCATTCAGCAGGGAATAATATCATCCCTGGTCCAGACTGTGGGCTTCTTTGTTTCTACGTGGCCTTAATGATGACAGTGGGATTCTTTGCTGATACGAAGAAACGGCTGACAGTCTCAGCCCATTGCCTTTAAGCATGGTGTTTAAGAAGTATGGTTTGCTTTAGCCTATTAATAAAGTCGTCTTGATTCTAACATAAAAACAGTATTGAACTCTTTCTCTCGCTCTCAAAAAAAAAATTAAAAAAAATACTGACCTCTCTTTATGACTCAATAGCAACAGCCTTAAAGATGATTATCTCTCAATTTGGAGACTGTCTTCACAGTCCAAATTGTACCATAATCATCTTTTCCAGTAAGAGAGGAGAAATGTATTTCTGTAATTGTCCTGGGTAATTCAGAGAGCAGAGAAAAATGAACTGCTGGTATGTCCTTTTTTATAAGTGGTGGTGTTTCTTTTCTTTACCATCTTGATATTGTTTGTATTGATGTGTAAAATGCATTACTTGAAAATGGAGAAGTTAAATCTTCCTGCATTTGCAAGCACAAAAAACAGTGAGAAAAGACACCATGGAAAGCTAGGGAATTCTCAGTTTAAAGATTTGTAGGAAAATGTAGGTGGTGTGGCATTTGAAATAGCTCCAATTATTACTGATACTTCTAGCTGACCTATTGTTATCTTTAGTCTAATTAGTAATTAAGTCTGTGTGCTGATCTCAACTTCTCACCTCTTTCTGCACATTTGAGAAAGTATGCTAGTACTGCTTCAAAAATTTTTTCCCCCCATTTGAATAGACTTTACAACAGATATAGTAAATACATAAGTATATAGAGAAAGAAGATAAAAATAAAATATTCCATCAGGTATTTCCTGAATTGGTACCACCAATATAGAGCTCTCTGTACATTTTAGAATTTGCCCTACATTTGAAAGTACTCTCATACAATATTTATTGTAGATGTTTAGAGTGGAATAATGTACTTCTGTTCATAAGGTGCAAACAGATAACCCTGAGAGCACTATGAACAAAAAATTTAAGAAAAATAATGTGTATATTATAGCATATTTATTTATGTGCTTTTTTAAACTTCAGGAATATCTTCCCATGTGTTTTACATGCACCATTTAGATCAGTAATTTATGAAAACATCAAGTATAGCGTACATTCAAACGGCAAACACAGCTGTTAATAAGAAGGGCAGTATATTTGCAAACAGGCGTTGCACTCAACCAACCTGCCCTGCTCTTTCTAATAGGAATTAAAAACCAGCTTACTAGGAGTTCAGCTGGCAGGTATTTTTCACCAGTTGTCTGTTACTATTGACCGTTTTTCCAATTAGTGCTCTCCTTATGATCATAGGACAAAAAGGCATTGCTTCATCAGCCTTTATATAAGAAAGCAGAGAAAAATCCTAAAACTTAAGGACAGTGCTTCGCTTCCCCTTCCCAAGAGAGATATATTGTCAGATATATCCTAGAAGTGAGCCATAGAAATTGAAGCCTAAAATCACTTCAGTCATTTTGCAAACTCTGGTTCTCAAAATAATGTCATGTGCTACCAAAAGTTTGAGAGAACTGAAATGTGAAAAAACTGAGAAAGATATTTTTTGGCTGAGAACAAAGCCAGGAGCACAATTACTAAACTAAGGATATAAAGTGTCACATTTGGTGGGTAGGGAGATAACAGATTAACTATGAAGAATGTCGTAGTGATTTGTAAGACTGTATCAAGGAGAAAACCGCATGCAAGGGCTTGTGATACATTATATATAATTTCTGTACTGAAATGTACAAAAAGAAATTATGTGAATGCAGCTGATAGCTGCTAACTGTGAAATAACATCGGTAAGACTAAATGTCTGGATAGAGAAAAAACACTTCAGAGTGCAAATCTGGTGATCTTTGAAGAAAAGATGTTGGCCCATAATGTGAGTACCATTAAGAAATGAACAATATTGCACCACTGCAGGGTGCAGGCTATACATAAAAACAACTTGTCTTCTACCTTGGTAAGAGGTATTGTGTTTCACTGCACCTATATTGGACATTATGGGGTAATAAGGAATGTGATATTTTGAAGATGTTCACTTAGAGTTCCAGTTGATCTCTATCTCAAGAGCTATGTGCTATAAGAAATACAAGAAGCTGATTTTCTTTTAGGTATTTGGTTGGGGGAGGGGGTTGGTTGTTTTTTGTTTGTTTGTGGGGGTTTTTTTTGGTTTTGGGGGGGGTGTGTGGTTTCTTGTGTTTTTGGGTTTTTTTTCCAAATTAAGCTGGTATTTGATGATCTTAGCTTTGCTACTCTATGTTGATGTGTACCTTGTGCATTTCCTTGCAAGATCAGGGTTAAACTCCTCCTGTTGAAGGGATTCAGAGCCTTTCCCCTTATTGGCATAATTATATAAAATAATTGGTTTGTCTTCTGCCATCTTGGGAAGTCAGAAATGCAAGTCTTTTAAGCTTTTTAATTAACTGTTTAAAAAATGTAGTTGTTTTAAGTGAACTGATGTAATACACTCCAAACTATAACATATACTTTCCTAAAAGCTAGGATGGAACACATCTTTCTTCATTAAGTGTCCTAATTTGTGGTCTAAAATGCAGTAGATATACTGTCAAATATCTAATATATTTTTTAAAATGGTCGTCCAGAAAGAAGTGTTATATACTCACCTTTCTGAAATTTAGAATTCAAGGTCAAATTAATTTTAAAATATAGTGTGGAAGTAAAGTTTTATTGAAACAGCTTTTATAAAGGTGACACCTTTTACAGTGGCCTTTTTAAATTGGAAGAGTGTAAATTACACATTTTTGAGGGCATAAAAGTTACAGCCAAACTGCATTTCCTGGAATAAGGACACTTAGTTTCTCTTGCAGATGGGAATTTATATTTTGCAGTACACTGTCAAAGAGTCGGTAAAACTCAATTTCAAGTCATATTTAACATTCACTTTTTCACAGACTTTTCTAACTAATGGGCAGGTTAGTAGAGCCTATAGGAAAACTAAAATCCAATGACAATTGGTAAGACATGTAGAATCATTCTGTTGTGGTGGAAGAAATTTACTTTCCATAGTCAGCAAAGAAATAGACCTACAACTGGAATAACATGTGTGCTTTTAAATATCTGGTTAAAACAGTCAAGTTCTGTATCTTTTTTTTACTTTTGGGTAAACCACTCCCCAGGTATCTCTGTAAGAAATGAAGAATCAAATCATAATCATCTGCCTTACTTTAAATTTTGAGTGGCTAATTTGAATCATTGGGTTGTTCTTTTGAAGTAATTGGGATTATGTGCTTAAAATTAATCACGTGTTTATGTGCTTTGTAATGGAGTTATCTTAATTTGCAAGTCTTCTGACTTTTAAAGGCAAAGTTCATATCCATTATGCATGTCTGTCACATACGTATGAAAAACTTTACCATAGCTGCAATGTTAGGTAACATTTTCAAATTTACACAGGAAATCTGTACTCTGATATTCAGTTTTATGTGCATGGTGCTCACACTGGGCAGCATATGAGGAGAAAAAAGTTCTGTGAGGAGAAGTGTTCTCCTATCTGATAATATTGCAGTCAATGAGAATTTGTCTTTCTGTATCTGCAGCCTACAGCCTTCATGTTACTATTCTGCCTGTGGTGGGCTGGACGGCTGCCAGATGCCCACTCAGCCGCTGTCTCATGCCCTCTCCTCAACAGGGCAGGGGGAGAAAACAAGTTGAGAAAGCTCCTGGGTGAAGGTAAAGACACAGAGATTGCTTACCTATTACGTCATGGGCAGAACAGACATGACTTGGGGAAAATTAATTTAATGTTCTGCTAATTAAAAACAGAGTTAGGATGGTGAGAAACAAAAACAAAACTTAAAACACCTTCCCCGCCCCCTCCCCCC
>NW_009227005.1:409-1276 GCF_000690835.1 Fulmarus glacialis | reverse complement strand
GGTTTCCTTCCTCGCAAGGTTTCCCTCCTTGCAGAAGGTTTTTCCTCCTCGCAAGGTTTTTCCTCCTTGCAAGGTTTTTCATCCTTGCAGGGTTTTCCTTCCTCGCAAGGTTTTTCCTCCTCGCAAGGTTTTTCCTCCTTGCAAGGTTTTTCATCCTTGCAGGGTTTTCCTTCCTCGCAAGGTTTTTCCTCCTCGCAAGGTTTTTCCTCCTTGCAAGGTTTTTCATCCTTGCAGGGTTTTCCTTCCTCGCAAGGTTTTTCCTCCTCGCAAGGTTTTTCCTCCTTGCAAGGTTTTTCATCCTTGCAGGGTTTTCCTTCCTCGCAAGGTTTTTCCTCCTCGCAAGGTTTTTCCTCCTTGCAAGGTTTTTCATCCTTGCAGGGTTTTCCTTCCTCGCAAGGTTTTTCCTCCTCGCAAGGTTTTTCCTCCTTGCAAGGTTTTTCATCCTTGCAGGGTTTTCCTTCCTCGCAAGGTTTTTCCTCCTCGCAAGGTTTTTCCTCCTTGCAAGGTTTTTCATCCTTGCAGGGTTTTCCTTCCTCGCAAGGTTTTTCCTCCTCGCAAGGTTTTTCCTCCTCGCAAGGTTTTCCTTCGTCGCAAGGTTTTCCTCCTTCAAGGTTTTCCCTCCTTGCAAGGTTTTCCTCCTTTTCCTTTCTCGCTCGCTGCCGCGATTTGGGAGCAGAAATGGGGGGGACACCCCCAAAAATCCACCCTCCCTCCTTGGGTACCCTCAAACCCTCCGTGTGCCCCTTCCCCAAGTGCCACGGGGCCGGAGCATCCCCGGGGACCGTCGAAGACGGACGTGCAGCAAGCGAGGCCGTCGTTCACGGGGCAGGAGCACGGGGATTCCTTTGTTTTTCCGCTTGGGATTGA
>NW_009227005.1:0-265 GCF_000690835.1 Fulmarus glacialis | reverse complement strand
CCCCGGCCGGTGGGGGGCGCCGGGGGTGGTTTTTTTTTTTTTTTTTTTTTTTTTTTTTAATTTCTCCTGCCCCGTAATCCTATCGTCTTGTCACGGTTCCCCGGGAAGCGGGGCTGCTCCGAACAAAGCCCCCGGAGCATCCCGGGCTCCCGGAGGGGGTTTTGCAGCTGCGCCTCGGAGCGTGACCGATCGGGAATGAGCCTTCGCGGCGCGTCTAATGCCGTTTGGACAGGGAGCCTTTCATCCGCTCGTGGGAGCGAGGCCC
>NW_009227004.1:17732-39038 GCF_000690835.1 Fulmarus glacialis | reverse complement strand
GGGAGGGGGGGAGGCACATGCGAGAGGTTTGGGGAATTATAAACAACAAAACAGAGAAAGCAAAATGGCAAAGGAGAGATGGCCTGTATTATTCCCAACCCTATGGGAGCAAACAGATTGTCCACTAATAAGGAAATGATCTAGCCATTTTTTTAGATTAGTGGTGTGGGAGGAGAAGAATTTAAAGGAGGGAATGCATGGATCTCTCAGTAATGTATCCGCTGGTTGTCGTTGTAGGAGATAATGAGAATGTAAAGCAAAGGTGGGAGGAGAAAATATCTTCTATACAATTGCTGTGAGCATATTAATAAGGTCACCAATTGGAAACATGCATTTCCAAGGCTAAGCGTGATATGCCTGGAATGTGTGAGCTAGAAGGGACTGAAATGCAAAGGGAAATGCAAAGTTTATTAAAGGGGACAGGCTGTGTTCTTCAGTCATAGCAAAGACAGCAGTATATATCCATGTCCAGAGCAGGAAACACTACAAATGTTTCGCCTGTTGGAGCAGAGGCTGTTTGGGCAGAAGCTGAGGAAGGACAATGAATGCAGTCATGTTATTCCTGGATGTTGCTACAGACCCCCAAGGCAGGCAAAGTAAGTAGGTTGGGAAATGTTTTTACAGATAAGAGAAGTCTGTAAAACAGCTAGAACATTGATCATGAGGGATTTTAATTACTTAGCTATTGATTGGGACAGCCATGATGCAGAAGTGAAGCGGTGGAATGGGTTTCCAGAAGTAATGCAAGATTGCCATCTCACCCGGCGAGCTGAACAGCCAAGCTTGCATAGTCTGAGGCTATTCAAGTCCTAATTCTAGGAAATGTGCCAAGTCTGATCAATTAAGTTGAAGTTGGGGAGTAGTTAGGATCCAGTGACACCATCTATCATTAGAAAGAAAATGCTCGAGAGGAGGCAACACAAACACTCCTGACACAAGAAGAAAGGAGTTAAGCAAATGAAAGTTGTCCTAATGAAATTTGACTGGAATATTGTAATGTGTTGGAAATGTGATAGGGGATATTTCTTGAAAGAAGTCATAAAGAGGGAAGGGAAGGGAATGGAGCAGTAATTGAAATTCATCCTAGTTCAGCATAGAGAGGGAATACAGCGGCAGGGGCTAATAGCTGCAATGATCCTTGGCTAATGGAGAGTTCAGTGGGGGTCATGAACACCTGCGTATTTTAGAGCAGCTCTGACACTGCTCTAAATTATGTGGCTGTCTCTGGCTGTCCCTGGCAGCCATAATAATACCTTTACACCTTGGCCCTCTCAGGTATATCAATTGATGCTCCAGAGCTTCTAAAACATAGCCTTCTATTTCTCATGGCATGAGTAGTCTGAAGAAATAAATGTCGCTGTGGCAAAAGTAGAAACACAAAAGAAAACTAATTCTTGTCCCAAAAGGTGAGAATGAAAGAGCATTTAATTGGGTTAGGAAACAACAGCATTAAGAAAGATATGAGTTGTTCCCTCTCTTTTAGCAGCAGTAGATGAGGAAAAAAATGCCTTATTTGATTCAGTAATAAAACCCACTGAATCTCACAGGTGATATGACAAGCCCCTAGCATGGAAAATATTAAACTTTTTGTCAGCTAAAGGAAATTATTTGGCAGTACTTGTGTGTTCCCAACACAGACTAGCCCATGAAACCTTCTAGGGGCGCGTGGAAGTTAGTATGTATAACCACAACATGAAAAATTCAGTGGTAACTACAATAAGAGCACATGACCTGGTGTGGACTTTCTAGAGGATGAGCTGACAGGTATGAAGTATATCACTGACTTCAGATTAGAGCAAGAAAAGCAAGCAGGAAAGCAGACCAGGACATGGCATTGTCCAGAAAATTCTCAATGTGAATGCAACAGAGAAGGGCAGATGACATTGGAGGACTGCAGCAGCAAGCACCTGGAAAAGGCAGCCTCTGGCCCAGGCAGATGACCTTACCTATAGGTGGTGGAATGGGCTTGTCTACCTTTCCTCCTCAAACTGTTTAATTTCGTAGAGTTGATTGAGTGGTCAGTGGGGTCGTTCTTCCTCAGCTACAGGGTGTGCAGGGTGGACCTCTTCATCTTGTTCACTCCCTCTGGCTCCACTTAGAGCTGATGGAGAGCAATAGTCATACTTAGCATTAAATAATGTGTGCTAAAAATTCCTGCTTCTCTCCAGCAGCCATAAGGCAGTATGGATGATGAGCTCAGATGTAGAAACCTGTACTGAAGGCATCTATAAGGGGACAGATGAAGCTTACACTCAGCCTGCAATATCAGGGCAACTGTTTAGGTTGTGGGTTGCCAAGTGCCTGATTATATTAGGCAAAGCAGGGACTCAGACTGGTGTCTCCTACCTCCTTCATTACTGCCATACCCACTGGGCTTCTGCTGTCTGGGATAGGGCTGTTCCCTTGCACTCTCTTTCAGTACCTATCAATAAAGAGTGTCAGTGTTGATGAAAGACATTGCTCCAACTAGATCATTCAATTGAATGGTTCCCAGTGAATTCTGGTAATTTGCTTGCAAATTTTTCCCCTTTTGTTGCTCATTGATCAATATGAAGGAAGATCTAGCAAAAGAGAGAGTGTCCTAAGACATACATATATATGAACATACAATATAAAATTATCCATTGCTTTCTGATCAAGTACTGCCAAGAGTGTGCAATAGTTCTTGAAAATATATCAGTAGCTGATGGTGTATCTTGATCTACACAGAGAAATCCCTACTTACATTAGTGGTTCCTAATGCAGCTGTACTTACAACCAAGTCAAAGGCTATTTCCCAAATTCACAAGATATCAGAATAAGAGAATTAGAAAATACAGTATGGAAAGTTTGTTCACACATAAGCAGTATTAGCCTGAGCAGCTGCCCTTTTCTGTGGGTATTGAAAGACACATCAGTGTATAATGTTGTCAGAGGAGTTATATTTAGGATACTCCGTCATGCTTTGGAATACGCGTTTAGTTCTCATTAGCCTTCAGCAGCATGGGTGGTTACAAAGACTAGCATCTGCAAATTTGGCGTGAATACTGTGAAAATAGCCTTTCTTCTGATGTATTAGGCACTCTAGTTCTAATACACCAACAGATTCTGCGTCTGACTGTCAGGAGGTAGCTCACCCGTGTATTTCCATGTGTCTCTATCTCTACTTGTGTGCCAAATTCTACCTACTCTTTCCACTTGTATGAAGAGATGGGGAGGTAGGGAAGGAACAACAATGAGGAGGTGTAACGCAGAGACCAAACCCTAAAGTAAAAAAAAAAAAGCTAGACTGTAAAGCCTAGAAACAGAGTTAATTGTATTAGACCTAGAAAATTTTCCTGAGGCAGTACCCACAGAATATAGGAGCCTGGCAGACAGTTTTCAGCATGGAAACCCATATTTGTGTATCTTCATTCTTTATTTTAATTTCTTTTGTTCCTGACAAGCTAATTTTCTGTGGGTTGAGGACTATAAGCCCATGGTCAGCTTGAGTTCAGATGAAAATTAACATTGATAGAGTATTTTAGAGGGAAGCAAAGATGGAGAGATTGGTGATTTAGCTCCAAAAGGGAAACAAGTGAAGAAGATAGTTTTTCCTCCGAGACCAATGATTAATGAACAAATATATAACAAGTATGTAAGAAGTGCTGCATATGAGATATTAAAAAGAGGTTCTGAGCATGACTGCAAAATGAGACAGTAAAACAATGACAAGGCAAGAACAGGTAAAAAATGCAGTAAGATTGCAGAGGAAGTTAACATAAATAATAAGAAAGTATTCAAGTATGTAAGGAACAGGGGGTCAGTGAAGGAGATGTGGTGAACATAATTTATTGACAGCATGGGTAGACGTAACCAGAAACGTTAATGGATTCACTGCCTCGGTGTGCTTGCATAAAAGGATAGGGAACAGATACAGAGGCAAAAAATAATTTCCTGGGATTGCGATGCTAGGGAGAGGGGGGAGAAAAAGAAATAGTAAAGGAAATGGGAAGACTCCCACCGGCTTGCCCCATGTCAGAACACATTTTTCAAAAAGTATCTGATTTATAATTAGGAGTGAAGTAAGACATGTCTTTCCTGTAAAGATAAGTAATGCAGATTTGGCAATTTACTAGATAAACTGTTTTGGTGGAAGCGAGAAATGGGAAATGCGGTCAAATAGGGATGAAGTGGTGACAGAGAGGAAACATGCATTTTTAGGCTAAACTAAATGAGCGTGATGCTTGAGTTGTACACAACCCCAGTAATAAACTCACCAGGAAGTGAAAACAAAACAAAAAGATAAAAGAAGAAAACTTGCGTGGACCAACAGAGCAAGGCAGAACGTAAAGGCCTCCAGTAGAGCAGGGTGCATGGAGAGACCGGAGTGGCTGTGTCAGCTACAGCAGCTCTGTTTCATTTTTGTTTTGGTTGAAACTCTGTAGTGCTCTCCAACAGCCAGCGCCCACGGGCTGAGCAAGGGCCAGCCAACGGGACCAGGGATCACCCACCCTGTCCTGCCTCCTGGGGCCTCCACCTTGGCTCTTACCACTCCACGGTGGGGAAACGCTACAGGGAAACACTGGGGAGAGGCTTGCCCGCGGGCACTGAAGCAGGACATGCTGCCATCCTCCCACCTGCCTGGGGGAGGTGTTGCACCTGGGTGTGAAGAGATAATGGAGGCAACATGCTTCGGACGTGATGATGATCTCTTCAAGGAATAAGAGCTATTGCGTACTAATTACTTGGATCAGGGTGTGGGCTTTTCCATCGGAGAAGCCAGTGCCAGATCTCCCCAGGCATATGTTTCTCTGAGGAGGGCGAAGGAAGGCTTGAGGAAACAGGTTCAGGCCAGAACAAATGAGAGACAAGATGAAGTGCTTCAGAGCAGGCAAAGTGTAATGGTCATAGTGCTTTCACCTTCTGATTCGGAAGCAAGGGTCACATCCAAATTGCAATCTTACTTACAAGGATGAGGCTTTGGCTTTTTTGCTAAATCTATTCTCTTCATTATTGGCTCATTCCACCCATTTTTCTCTTTCACACACGAGTTGTTTCCTGACTGGCTTGTTGACTGTCTGTTTTCTGGGGGCAAAGGCTGTTTCCTTTGTCACTCAGCCCTGCAGTGTCACACAGGCCCTGATCCGTAAATTTTTAGATGCCATCATCACCTAAGTATTAATCACAAAAGAAGCAGCTAAGCCTGAGCTTCTGCCCTGGATCTGCACAACTGCAGTATAGGCAGACTGTATTCAAAAATACAGTCCCTATCAGACGGTAGATGTGTCGTACGCTGGCGGAGTGAGAGGTGTGAGTGTGCAGGTCTGATGATGGTGGGGAAGGTAGCAGGGCACGCCAGGAAACAGGACTCAACCGGCCTCGCAGGCACCGGTCCAGTGTCTGTTTGCTGAAAGATTTGGGGCAAGAGGTGTTTTAAGAAATAATCTGAAGTCCAAGGGTTCTTCTTATGCAAACCCGCAGCAGCTGGCAGCGCGGAGGAAATGACTAATGTTGTGTTTGTTGTTTCCCGTGCGGCACTTGTGTGTGCAAAGCCTGCAGGAGGGGGAGAGGGGGATTTTCTCAAACCGTGTCTGCAAACAGACCCTGCTGATTGCTTTCCTTTCACTGCTAGCAGCTTGGAGGGGAAAAAAAAGGGCTCACCATGGTCAGCTTCATTTCACGTGGGGAGAGAGACGCGTTTCCCTGGGGAAACGACCAAGGCAGTAACTGGGGGGAGGAATCTAATGTAAGATGTGTGATGACTAATGCTCCAGGTGCTCACCACCTTTCCTGCGGGGTTAATAAAGAGGTACAAACTCCTTCGGGTTCGGAGACGTGCCTCACCTGCTGCGGTCGCCACCAGTCACACAGGGGTAATACACACCTTGTTCAACCTGGGAGTCCTGAAGTTATACCAAGTCAAAACTGTCCCTCGCTTCTTAACTTCCAGTCCCTCTGTAGAGCTGGAGCCACACTCACCATTTTACCTCCCACATGTCTCTGTAGGAGGTTACTATCACTAATCCTACAGGGAGAGGAGATGAAGAAATGAGGGAGATGGAAGGAGACTCCTCTCTTGCTTCCTGGGCAGCAGCGTTGCCCTCAGGACAGGGGCAGGGTCCAGGTGCAGAGTGAAAGAGATATTGATGATGAAAGTGTGGCACGACCGAAATAGTAAAACCATAGCTGAGCTGGGAATGGGAAGGGGATAGTGGGAGCTGGAACAAGGGCTAAACAGAGGCACACAGAGACTTGCCTTTGACTTCCAAGAGCCTGCAACAGGGCTCAAAAAACAAGTTTTTATTATAAGTTTCTAAGGAAAGCAGAGAGAGATACTGCAAGGTTGCCTGAGATCTGTACCAAATGCAATGATAAGAAGAAATGAACACTGGACTTTGTTGTTGTTGTTAGAAAAAAGAACAACCAGCCTTATGCCATTCAAGGAACAACCGAACACAAGGGAAAGGGAAATTCTGATAAATACATCAGGGTCCCTATGGCAACATACCAGCAAGTCAACCCTTGCTGTGAGCGGGTGTCCACTCAAGCGGAGTCCTTGTGAACAAACAGAGGGAGAAGCTGGAATGCTCTCAGACAAGCAGAGGTCAGATGTTTCTGTTGATGGGAATATTTTCTCCTGAACATTTGGGGCAGTTGTTTGCTGTTGTTGTTGCTGCAAGTCCGACAAAAGTTAAAAAAAATGGAAGTTGACGGTTTCTGTCACAGAGGCCACCTGGTCTTGAATGAGGCCACTTTTCTTGAATGAGGCACTAAACCAAAGCAAACCAAACTTTTGGTTTGTTTATGCTATTGTTGTTCCCGCTTCTATTGTTACTGTAAAATTATTTTCAAATGAATGCCAAAGGGCTTTTGTTGTTGTTGTTGTTTTTAACCCTAAACACTTCCAGGATTATTTTGTTCTGAAAAGCCGTAAGCCCCATTAATTGAGCTGTTCTGCAAAACCTTTAGTTCAAAGAGCTTTCAGGAAAATAAAAGGATATCCAAGTAATTTAAGAATATGCCAAAGAAGAGTGCTATACTACCTGCTTTCAGAGAGGGCATGGAAGGAAAATGTGTTTAGCAAGAACTGGTGGATTATTAAGTGGTTTTATCTCCACTTGACATCTCTCTGTAAATAAGTCAACGTTTGTTGCAACCTTGTGCAAGTGCTGGCAAAATTTAAAGCCTTAAACGGTGAACTGCTTTGAAGAAAGCTTATCTTCCTAATGGAAACAAATTGTGCCCATTATTTATATATGCAGTAAAGCCACCACCACAGGGGTGGCGGCTTTATTTTCCCTCCCTAAATAGGTTGATTATTTAACATCAAACTTAAACCTCGGATTATGGCATATTGATAGAATATGAACCATACACTGTAATAAAAGCAAATAAACTCATCCTTTATGTACCACCAGCAGTGTTTTAAAACACAGGTGTGAGCTCAAAATTATCCATTAAAGAAAGTAACGCAGGACCAGGAGGGTATTAGCTTGGAGGAATGCCTACAGAAGTCAACGGGATAATCTTAGTTGTCCTCCTTAGGTGTTGGCTCATACCATCAGGAGTCAGATGTATCTGATACATGTAGTACCGCTCTGGAACGAAGTATACTGTAATCACAGAGAAATAAATATTGCGTAGGCTTCTTACTACCATAAGATTTCACAGGTTTTGATATGTAGGATAGCAACTGGAAAAAGAAACTATTTTACTTGCTTTCAATTATTTAAGATCTTGAATAGTTTTTCTTGACTTGATGTTTTTTTTTTTTTTTTTTAATTCTGCGTTTCTCAGTCAAGAAAGGTTAGTCTTGATAATTACAGCTTTCAGTTACAGATCTGGTTTCCATTTTTGGCTCTTATGGAAATGTGCAGATTTGTGGTGTTAGGATTCCCAATGCTTCAAGTGAGCAGAAGTAACCCTCTAATTTTTTTTTCCTTTTAAAAAAAAATAGAAATAACACAATTGGATTAGGTTGATAATTAGGTTGGATAAGTGAAACACTTTTTCTCAATATTTATATATATAGACATATATCTACTTTTAGTTTTAAAGCGCAGAGGACCTGTATGAAAGTAAATATATCTGAGCTCACTGTAAGTAATTCTTGAGCATGAAACTAGCTTTCTCCCAGGATTTGAAAGTGGGAATAAGTTTCAAAGCCCTTGATGGTGGAAGGAGAGCCACTGGATTATCTGGTGTTCCTAGTGCATCCCTAAGTTACATCCCTAGCTTGTGGTTTGGGTAAGGACTAAGGGGGGCTCAAGCATGCCTTGTAGAGCTTCTCTTTCCAACACAAGGGTATTGCTCTCTGGCGACCTTGTTGCAATGTTTTCAGCACGCACAGCTCATCTCGCCCAAGCCATACCAGTGGCGAGGCACAAGATCCAGACTCTCCTCTGCAGATGGGCTGGGCAGCCAGGAGGCTCAGGGTGTATGGTGGGTGCTGCAGAGCTGCTGGCGTTGGGAGCCCCAGCACAGCTGGTGGGGATGGGCAGCCTTTCCGATTTCGTTTGCGGCTGTCAGCATCCCAGGGAGCATACTGCATTTGGAAACACAGGTGTCAAGAACTACATTTGGTTTGCATTAAATTGGGGGGTTGGGGGGGAAATTCAAAATTAAGACAAGAAAAGAAGTTGATACAGCCAAAAAAAAAAATCTCACAAGTATCCCTACCTCCCACTCATAGTACTGTAAGCCAACAGCTTTGAAATGATGCATTCCCTGGATAGGGCAACTTTATCTCCTGTCTGCCATGTAGATAAGGTACCTTAGCCTTTGGCCTGTTGTCCATTTCTGGGAAAGATGGTTGAAGGTGAGGCATATTTTGTGCTGTACAGTGACATCTTTGCCACCTAGAAACCCACACATCCAAAATTAAGTGTTTTGTTACTCCAGCCCAGGGGTAGTGCATCTGACGACCCTATAACCTTGCTATATTTGTTTCCTTGACACCCAACACATCTGGAACACAAGAAAGTCCTAATTGTATCCTCTCACTGGGTGGAGAATGAAGGCAGGGAGAGACTGAGGGACAGACACTTTGAGCACGTAGCTCAAAAACTTCTCTGAAATGATGTTAAACACTTAAATGAGAGCCTGGGTGGCAGCTGCTGGGCCCCCGGTCATGAAGGAAAGTAGAGCAGGGAGCTGGACCCCGTCTCTGAAATTGCATAACCCCAGGCACGGGGTTATTTTGCCTTCCTTTTAACTTTGCTTGCAAACTGATACAGGAGTACAGAGAGAATATTGTTATTAGATGCAACGTGAAGTAACAAACAAAAGCGTATCTCTCCAAATGTAGAAAAATAAGTTTGGTCAGAAGTACTTTGTTGACCTTACTGAAATAACTCCTCTGACCCAGATAGAGCATGTGTAATTCACTTTGTAATGTCACTACAATGCTCATCAAGATTTCTACCTTGATATGACATCTGTAGATCAGGCGTTCATTGTTCTGATCAGCAGCGTTCTCGTGGTTGTGTTGCTACCTGGGCGGCTGCTGACACCAAAGAGACTTTGGCTATATAAGATCATTTGAAATTTGCAGCAGTGGAGCATTTAGGATTTGCAGACAAAACCATTAAAGTATGGGCAGGATAGTTTTCTTTCCCTCTAAATATGAAGGAAGAGGACACAGGGATGACACTTTATTTAATTTGGATTAAAAGAATGCTGTGAGGTTTCATTTTTTTGGAAAGGTGAGTTTTGATGTTACCTTAAACTGTTAAAAAAAAAATATGAAAGTTCTGGTTGAAACTGTTTCCTCTGGAGTTTATTTCTAAAATCAAAACGCCTCTCTGATTTGAAGTTCTGAAACCCACTGCTGTGAATAAAAATGTGCAGCCATTTCATTTATTCATTTTGGAAAAATGAAAGCGGCAATGAGTAAAACTGCAGTGGGGTGAGGAAAACCTGCTGATCAGAATGAAGGTTACTTATATTACAATAAACATGTGTTGGTCTTGGCTAATATTGGTTTAAGTCACAGTCTCATTTGAACTCAAAGTGCCTTTTGCTTTGGCTGCTCAAAGGACACAATTGTCATCAAGGAAGTAAAATCTCTTCTATTCCCCCAGCTGGAAGAAAAGAGATTGGAGGTGGCAGTGGAAGGGACAGGGCACAAGAAAGAAAAGGAAAGGAAGGCAGATGCTCGCACACAACTTCTTACAATGGCTCCAGCATGCCCTTCCATTGGCAGGAATCCTTTTGATCAAATCCTTGCCCTGGGCTGAAAGCGTTTTAATGAGCATACAGACACCGTCTTTTTTTTTCCTGGGTCTATTTTGTGTTCTTAAGGATAGATAAGTAAAGCGTGCACTTAAATTGTCGAGTCTGTGCTCCTTAAATGTGCTCTAGAGGAAACGCGTAGTGCTTGAATGTGGAGGCTGAGCAGTGCCAGCCTGAAGGACAGAAGGAAAATAGCAGAGGAGGAAACTTGAAGTCAACTTGTTTCCTTTAACATTTGTTTTCTTTGGGAGGAGGAATATACAACCTGCAGAGAGGTGGGGATTTTGGGGGTGGGGGGTGTTTTATGGAAACTCCCATGTCTTACCAAATTTCCCCAGCACTAGTTTCTTTGAGATTTCCATCATGGCAACTGTGGTTCACCCAGCTCCTTCTGCCTGCGTCCCAGGGGGTATGCCTGGTGGCAGCACCCAGCCTCTGCAGGAGGATGTCCCGCACAGCTCCTTGTGGGAGTTTGCTCTTCAGACTTGGTCCTAGACCTAAGCTGTTAATTCCCCTGTCGGGAAGGACATGCATCATTTGGTCTGCAGTGGTGATCCGCCGGTCCCTGCTCTCCCCGCCGCGCTGGGGGCAGGTATGGGGACCATATGGAGGAGCTCCTTTTGGCAGCAGGCTGAATGTAGAGGGTTTGTGGAGCTGAAGAAAACTTCACTCACCTGGGCTGCCGACATGGCTCTTCCCATGAGCCCTAAAACACATTAAACATACAAAAAAAAAAAAAAAGAAAAAAGATTATGCTTGACAAAAGGCAAATGTAGTTTAGTTTGACACATCTCATTATTCTGAGTCATTTGTGGGGAAAAAGCAAACTCTGTCAGTATGTCACAAGGTACTAACAGTTACTGGAAATCAATAAAGGTACCTCCTTGCCTTGGAAAAAACACTTATCACTAACTTTCAGTTTACTTGTTAGGTTTCAAAGATGGGGGTGCAGGAGGACGGAAGCCAAGACCTCTGTGCAGAAGAAGCAGAGCCTTCCCCGAACTGGGATGACGAGAGTTGAAAGAAAGTTTTGACTTGACAGCAGCTGCCAAAATCAAAACCTTTTTTCAAAGTTTTTTTGATGTGAATCGCAGGAGGCGCGACTACCGGGATTTGCGTCCAAACAGGAACCCTGCAGATTTCTTCAAATCCTGGCGACAAAGGTATGACATTTATGATTTGTGACTGTTATTCCACATGTGTGAATTGCCAAAACGGAGCTTTTGAAAAGGCAACTTTTATTTGTGATTGATGCAGTTTGTAAACAAGAAAGTGCCAACCTTGAAGTGCTGTCTGGTTTAACTCAGGGTACCAACTGCTTCCCAGGTAGAGCTGCTGCCTGGACCCGATTGCTCCGATGGTATTAACAATGCTCTTTCAATAAGGGGAGCATTATTACTGCCTAGCTTTGGCTTGGCTAACAGGTATGTGTGAAGTAACTGTATACTTTTAGCAATGTGGTCCTGGGTAAACAGTGGAAATTTATCTCATAGGAAATAATTTTGATTACTCCATAGTTTATCTAGTTAGATATTTTGCCTCCAATGATGGTACAAACAGCTCTGGAAAAAAGGTAAACCACCAAATATGGACACCAAGGGAAAAATTCCCTAATTTACAATATTTAGGTATTCGTATAGGTTTTTGTAACTGCTGGTGGTAATTCAGCTCATGTCATTATTACTCCCATTACTGCTTTTTTAGCCATCTCCTTGGTTATTTTTCTCAATAACATCCTCCAACAGTGACTGTTCCAGAAGTTAAATATACGATATGTAAAACATTTGCACTTCCAGTTTTAATTTTACTGCATTAGCTTATTTAGGAGCCTCAGATTTATCCCACGTAGATTATTCATTGATCCACATACTTCTGCTCAGCTTCATGTGAACTAACCTGCAGTACAGAAGGAAGAATAGCTGTGCATCAAACTTTTGTTTCCATTCTTAGTAACGATTCTTTCTGCTGCATCTTTTTCAGTGAGGCAACCAGATCTGTGACACTAGTTAAGAGGATGCCTCTTTTTCATTTATTTATTTATTTATTTAACAGTACAATACTTCTAGTGTCATTCTCTTTCACTTAACACACCTTTACAATTCAAAAAATATTCCACCTGGTAAGATTTAGTTTTAAAATATTCATCAAAGATTTGTTAATTTTTATGGTAGTTCTACCCTTCTAAATTTGGAGTGATTTTCTCTATCTCTATCCAAATAATAACACTAGCAACTGACATATTCTATACACACACACACACACACATATATATATATATTTATAGATAGATCTATCTATCTGTATCTAGCTATATCTAGCTGTGTATATGTTTGTGTATATACACACACATCTGAACTGACTCTGCTTATTTCAGTCAGCTTTTCAAACAACCCTACCTTCATGCTTCCTGACTATGAGCTGTATTGGCATGGGGCAATTTAGAAAATAATTAATTCATTAACTAATCTCAAGGATACCTGAACAAAATACCAAAACCAACAGAAACAAAAACTTTGGGGGCTTCATCTGTTAAAGGAACATGTTGAGAATTCAGATGGTATGCAAGTAACTCAGAAAATGTTTATGTGGAAAATTGTCCATGCATTTTATTACTTGTTCACAAAAAATCTCAGTGCACAACTTAGCTAAATTACCGGCAAAGTTAAATTAGGCATGCACACTTAAAATTAAAAACACCCCTTCTGCCTGCCACACAGAGGCCGCTAGTTCATAGGGAGTGGGAACACAGAAATACCTGCTCTTCAGTCTGTCAGATGATCTGGCTGGGTATCCACAAAACAAATTCTTAGTAGAAAAACTGGACTTAAACAAGGACATTTAAAAATTACAACAGGATGCACTTCTTCTATGGTATTTTTATATGAATCACACCAAAGCACCAATTCCCTTATCAGAATAATGCAATAGCCACCACTGATAATGTTGCAGTGTCCCATTTGTAAGTTGCAGTGTTCCGGAAACATATCCCACAACTGAGTGTTTGGAATATTTCAGTATTAAAAGTAATGGCCCATGTGCAAATTTTTTTATTTTCTGGTGTTTGCTGTTCTCTCAGACAGTACTTTATATATACATGAGCCAGTCCCTTTTCTTTCATGTAGAAATTATCAAAATTGTGCATTTTCAAACTTAATTGAACGAGTCAGATTACTGGGGTACATCTGTAGCCCGAATTAGGCTCAGCTGTGCCATGATGCATGTAGAGGGAAACCTCTGTGCCCTCAAAGGGCAAAAGGTCCAGAACATAAGGGTTTGGATGCTGCAGAGAGTGTAAGACTAGGCTTGTGCTGCAGTTCTAGGCATGCTTCTTGGAAGACATTTGTGACACTCCTTGGAAGGGACTGCCACTATTTGTGAGATTGAGGTGGGATCATATGATGGCTTTATTCAAGGCAGGGCTATGTGGCAAGCGTTCATGTGAATTTATATGCTCTCACGTGAATAAACAATATTTAAAGTGACCAGGGGCAGAGAGTGGGAAAAATGTGTTCATATTTCTCTGTTTTCCTTTCTTTAAGCAGCTCACTGGCAGCCAGACTTGCATAGGTATTTGGGTGCTGGAAGATGCAGTAAGTGTCTAGTGGAGCTTCCAGACCTTTTTGCAACAATAATGACATATGGTCATAACAGAGGCTACAGAAGCTAACCAAGGATTTTAAAAGAAGTAGCAAAGGAGCTCTCTGAACCATTAATGATGATTTTCAACAAATCTTGGTACCCTGGGGAGGTTCTAGAAGGTTAGAAGAAAGCTTATATAGAGTCAACATTTAAAAAGGTTAAATGGGATGACTTGAGTAATTATAGGCCTGTCAACCTGACATTGATCCTAGGCAAAATACTGGAACAGCTGATATGAGACTTGATTAATAAGGAATTAAAGGAAGGTAATATAATTAATGCCTTTCAACATGGGTTTATGGAAAATAGATCTTGTCAAACTGGCTTGATATCGTTTTTATGAGATTACAAGCTTGGTTGAGAAAGGTAATAGCACTGATGTAATGTACTTAGATTTCTGTAAGGCATTTGACTTGGTACCACCTGGCATTTTGATTAAGAAAGGAGAATGCTACAAAATCATTGCAGCAAACATCAAATGGATTAAAAAAATAGCTAATTGGTACATCTCAATATGTAATTGTAAATGGGGAAAATTCATTGAGCAGGTGTGTCTCCACTGGAGTCCTGCAGAGAATGGTTCTGAATCCAGAGCTGTTTAACATTTCTAACCATGTCCTGAAATTAAAAAAAGCAGTCACTATAGATTATACTTACAGACCACACGAACATTAGGAGAGTAGACTAGATGTTTTGGCCAAACTCTAATGTTTTCTGTCTAGAAACAGCAAAAGTCGGCCTTACCTGTAGTAGGTGTGACTTTTTAAAAGACTTAGAACTCATTGCAGGTGAATAATCAGTAAAACAGAACTTCCAGTGCAGTGTGGTGCCTAAAAGGTGTCATCATTGAATATGCAGCAGGGAATGTCAGGTCTGAGCAGGGTGGGTTTATATTACTACTAATATTGGCATCAATACCACCCCTTTGGGAGTATGGGGTCCTATTCTGAATCCCAGCTCAAGAGGGATGTTGGTAAACTGAGGAGCACTGGGAGAAAACCCCCAAGAGCATGCGAGGAACTGGAAGAGGTGATTTATCATGAAGAGCTCAATGAATTCAATGTTTCCCCCAGGAAACAGAGGACTAATGAGGTGAGCTGATCACAGTCCAAAATTATGGGATTTGTTGTGCCCAACTTTCCCCATCTAAAAGATAGGAATATGGTCTAGGTTCACTGCCTTGTCACCCTTATTCAGTCAGTGCAGAAGTTAGATATCTCCAGTGGGCAACTAATCCCGTACGGAGATAGCTGCAATGAATTTCCTTCTGGCAGTGCCTGTTTCTCTCAGTTGATTACAAGGATCCCCAAACACTGGGTGAGACAAGATGCTTCGTTTTTGCGTGGTTGAAGTTAAATGAGATAATCCCACATTAATTGCCTCCATGGGGAATGTAATTTTTAAAATGAAGGGTCTTCAGTCTGTTTAAATAACAGACTCTGGCGGTTGGAAGTTTTATAGGGACAAATTCAGATTAAAAATCAGGTGCACGTTTTTCTCAGAGAGTGTAATTAACCTTTAGAACAAATTACCAAGGGTTGTGGCACTTTCTACACCAGTGGAAATTTTAAAATCAAGATGGAATGTTTTTCTAAAAGATTTGTTCTACTTAAAATGCACTGATTTGGGGAAGTTAAGTGGCCTTTGTTGTACAAGAGGTCAGAGAAGATCGTTGCTTTTGTCCTTTCTTAACGATAAATGGCCTCTACATCTTGTGATGATAGAACACCTTTAAAAAATTTTTCCTTAAGTCTTTCACAATTCCTAAATTTCCTTCCTGCTAACAATAATTAGAATTCCCTACCTTGCAGAACAAACATGTTAAGGACTTTGAGGTGTGTAAATATCCTGGAAGGTCATATAAAAATTTAGGGTATGCTGAAGGAACATAGACGATTAGAGTAGATAGAGCTCGAGTAACATTCGCTGCCCAAGTGCTAATTGTGTGTTAGTCTTGTTGGAGGTGGGTGCTGACTGGTTACAAATCTATTGCCAGCTTCCATATAATTAGGGCACAAGGGTCTTGAAAAAGACACCCAGTGTTTTCAAAAATATCCCACAAAATGTCCCACGGTTTCCTTTGTGCAATAGGCGCTGGAGCAAGGCCAGACCCACCCTGCTCTTGGCCTCCACACCCTGGTGGTTCATGGTTCAGGCAAGCAAGGTCACACTGTTGATGTGGGGTTAAGTGAACAGGAAAGCCATTAAAATTTACGTGATTTTGGCAATGTGCTGTATTTTCCCTGTCTCAATTCTATGACTGTCTGGATCAAAAAAAAGGGAAAAAAGAAAAAAAAAAGAAAAAAAAAGGAAAAAAAAAGAAAAAAAAAAGAAAAAAAAGACCAAGAAGAGAAACAGGGAAGGATTAGAGACATTCAGAGAAAGAGTTTTCTTCAGAATGACTTTGACTTGAGCATCTAGGTTAAAGTCTAAATCCCCATCGCCAAAGGACGATGTGATGATAGAGAAGCATTCAAAGAGAAAGGTTGGACAATGTCTAGAGCTGGATGCAAAGTTTCCATTTACATTGTTTTTGGTGACCAATTAGTTTTTACGCTTCATGAAAATTATCTACTGTGGAATTTTTTCAAGTTTTCTCTTTAAATATGTGCAAATACACAAGTGAAATGTTTTTAGTTTTAAACTGAAAATTATCAGGAGCATATCAGGAGTATTTTAAAAGCCACCATGTTGGCTGGTATAAATTGTAATTCAGATACCTTAATTTCTTATTCTTTTATGAGGGCCAGGTTTCTGCCTGTCTTTCCCAAGATGCACTGTAAACTGAGATCAGAACATCCTCTCTATATAATATAAATATAATAAATTCTTAAAAAGATAATTGTTCCGTAGTTTCTCAGTGGGACTGGGGAATCATGGAGCCAAAGAGCTAGCAGAATGTCAGACTAGGAAACGCATGAGCTACAAGCCCATGAAGTACCATGACATTTAAAAATCAAAACTCATAACCTTTTGATGAACATTTGGAAAAATCTTAAAAAGATTAACACTGAGGGAAAAATGAGTATTCTGGGAAGCAACAGGGATATTCAGACACATAAGTAAGAAAGAGCACATGAAAAATAAATAGGTAAGATAAACTGAGAGCAAACTGAACAAGTGATATCACGCTGAGCGATTCCTGAAGGAAGTGACTTGAGAGACCAAAACAATTTTAGCTAGTGTGTGCCTTAAATCCATGGGTCCTCAGTGACGTCCCTTGATGTAAGTGAGGACAGGATTTTGTTGCTAAAAACTTTGATGTACACCCTTCAACAAATTTCAGAGATGTAGGTCTTAGGATCATGGATCAGGTATTTCACTATTCACGTGACTGCTAGCAGGTTCCCATCCCCACCTGCAGCACAGGAACCTACGGGCCACACAACCATTGGCATGAAGCTCCTGATGCTCAGGTGTAAGTAGAAACCAGCAGAAATCTGACAAAGCTGTGGGCCTTACCACTCCGCAAAGCAGAGATCCCAGCACTGGGGTAGGTGGCCCGACACCCTCTGCCTCCCTTTTTCGCATGCTTTGGCAATGCTTTTAAAAATCTCTCACAACGTGCTGGGAAGGAGAGCCTGAAGGTCCTTGGGCTTTATAGTCAAACCTCCTCCAGATGCCTGTGGAATAACATCTTTAGTCTATGTGCTGGGCTCTGCTTTTCTTTACATTTGAGCTGGGGACACTTAGACCCTTGGCTGAAAATGTTGAATACTGAGAGGCGGAAGAAATTTGCAGTCAACTCACAGAGACGCACCGTTGTGGCTGAGCATCTTCTGAAAGCAAGATCAGCCATATTTCACCAGGGAGGTTCCTCCACCTGAAATGCAAGGAAATCGCACCTCTGCGACTGTAACTTACCCTGCCTGTACTAGAGGCTTGTGCCTGCCCCTGACACTCAGCAAGCAGTTGGTCAAATGCTACCGGGTAAATTCAAAACAAACCCAACCCAAGAGTCAAAGCCAGTCCTTGCTTCCCAACTTTCGCTTTCCATGATGATTTTCTGCCTGAATACATATAAAAGGAAGCAAATGGGAATTCAAATTCTGTGACAACTCATTATAGTTTTTTCTGCTTCAGTAACCTTATTGATTACAGAAAAGACTGATTGAATGTATGCTTCATATTTTTTCCCAAACACTTTCCATAAATCCTTTATGTGCTGCAAAAAATGAATAAATAACTAAAGTGTGTCTTCCTGACAGTTGGCTGTAGAGTAAACTTAGAGCACCTGCTTTCTTCTCTTTTGTTCATTTTTTTACTGCTAAATGAATAACACTTAACACTAAATAAAGAAGGAGGGTGACCATGGCTACTGAAAAAGATTCAAAGGCAGTCTGTGCATTGCTTGTAAAGAACTGATTGGAAACGTGTAGTGTACGGCAGATAACAATATTCCTGCACAATAATCTAGCAGTAATTCACGTTGTGGCTTAAGTGCCAGATTCTTATGAAAGCCACTGAATAATCTAAGGCAACTCTACTCTGTCAGGTGCCATGCATTTCTTTGGCAGTTTTTACTGATAACGCATTTAAAGGTGCTGGTAAGACAGGCAGTGTCCTTGAAAGCTGGCAGAAGGGAACAGAAGCAACTTTACCTTGTTTTGGCCTCATCTGTAGGAGGGTTTGGGAGAAAAAACCCAACCTTCTTGAGGTCTTGATTATTTTGTTTGTAAATAACCATCTGCTTCTTTCTGATCAAGAGCCAGCATAGTAAGGTATGACCCCGGGGAAAGCTGTGATTGATACTCCGCCACCTCTGTTAGCGGGGGTGCTGCACAAAAGATAGCGTTAGGCTCACCAGTGGCCCATGATGAAAAAGAACACACTTTCTTTAAAAATGTAAATGATCTGATGTTATAAAGGGATGCAGGTGGCATAGGGGAAAAGCCCAGCCATCAAACACCTCGTTTCTGTCATACCTATCTACCCTCCCCTCTCCCGCTCCTTTGTCGGTCCAGCTGCTGATCTTCGCTCCAGAGAGGGAGGCTACGCCGCCGGGGCCAGGCAAGGCAGGCACGGCATCGCCCCGCCGTTAGCGCCGGCCACCCGGAGTCACGTCTTTGTCGCCAGCTCACCACTGACTCAGAAAGTGACCTTGAGCAAGTCCCCTAAGCTCTTCGTGCGTCAGTTTATCTACTGGTGAACTAGATATAATACCTTTACTGAGGATTATGGCAATTAAATGCTGTTTGTAAAGCACGCTGAGATCCTCCATGCTACAGAAATGAATATTCTCGTTATGCGTTTGCCGTGCTGATCGACCGCAGCATACCAGTGAGAGCAGCTACTAAGTTCCCGTGCTGTCTTCCTCATTTCCAAGGACTTTGGGGACCTGTCCTGGGAAGCAGGAGCGCTTAAGAGATCAAGAGCTTTTTTACAGAACAAAATGGTTTGGGTTGCTGTTGTTCTGACACTTGTGGCAGTCCTTGTGAGTGCCGTGTTTTAAAAAAAAAAATCAACTGCTAAGACATGTTTCTGTCTATTCAACATTTGAAAAATCAGCTGCTGAGAACTCTTTCTGGCTATTCGGTGTTTGCACCCTTCTCTGCAACCCAGTATTCACACCGGTAAAGCACTAGTTGTTACCAGGCAGAAACTAGTAGGGAAACTGTTCAATGAATTTAAGAAAAAAAGGGGGGGGGAAATAGGTTATAAAACCCTCTGGTGTCTGTGGATTTTTTTCACTTAGGTATTTCAGCCTAATGTGCTTTTAGTGGAAAGGTTCCAAAATGTACAACCAGGGAAAAAAAAAAAAAAAAGAGGGGGGGAAAAATTCCCAGGCAAAATAACTAGAGGTAAATTCAGTGTTTTTCCACTCCAGTGACCACAACCTTTGCTTTTATTCTGGTGCAAACAGCTGCAGGTGCCTCAAGTCAGCCAGTTCTATCTATCTGCAATGTCATCCATGTTTACTTGCAGCACTGGACTTTCGATTCTGTCAGGGTGCCAATCCAACGGGCCGCCAGGCACTGCAGCTGACAGTCAAATCTGTAATGCTGAATCCTTCTTCTGGAAAAAAGGGCTAAAGAGGTTAATACACTCAAGTAAGGATAAACACACCAGCTGTTAGAGTTTCTAATATTTAATGTCATTATCAAATAAAATAACTCCTAAGAAATAAAAAATAAGCAGCCTCCAAATCACTCATCTTTGTTAGTATTAATAAATTATTCAAAAAGCCTACACTATAAAATAATAATAGAGAGCCTACAATTAAAGTTATATTTGCTCTTCTGCTCTGCTGATGTTGCTCTGTGCTGATACCATTGCCTTTTGGTGTTTGTCAATACTGGTATCATGCACTGCACAGTATCTATATCTGTATCTATCACAGTATACATCAGGGATGGATTATTGGTATGTAGAGGAATATAATTTAACTTCTTTTTTTTTCTTTCACGGTACTTGTTGAAATATTTTATCTATCTGATTTACTGAATGTAATTATTCAAAGATTTCACGACTCTTGGTCTTTCTCTTTTACAAAAATCTGCTTAGGATCATAAGAATAACGAGTCCTGCAACAACGAGAGCGCTTTTGTGTGTGTTTGTGTATGAAATGTCAAAGGACACCCTCCAGAACTCGTTACTGGGGCTAAATACTTTTTAGAGTCGGGAAGTGAATATATGTTTTCCTCCCGTCATTATAGCTACAGCTTCTATTGCTGTTCATCAGTGTGGATTAAACAGAGGAAACTTGAACACGTTCAGAAAGGTTGAGAAATACACACAAACACACAATGGAGGAGGCTTCACAGCCTGCAAAACAGCCTGCAATGAGCTCAGCTTCTAGTTTATGATCTATGTTATAGCAAGACACACTCACTGCCTTGTACTTAAAGGTCTATGACCAATTCCATAAAAATCCTTGAATTTTAGGATTTATTAGTCAGCCATTTCAAATTGCATCAGACTGAAGCTTGTCAATCCAGTTACGCTTACTTTTTGGTTTTACAAGATTTGATCGGAATTTGTTTCTGCGGTTATTGCTTAACTGTGGGCAAAGGCACGGAGCTGGTGGGGACTCTGGGGTATGACTTTGTCAGTGGAGGCAGTGCTGCTGCTCGACCTGGGATCGCCGCTCTCGCCAGCCACTTTGAGGCACAAAAGGAGATATTTACCCTCGTTGTGTACCTCTCCAAACCCATCTTAAGTGTGACTAATGTTGTTCTTTTGCTGGCCTTCTCCACATTTAGAGTGGAGGTGCATTTATTTTCTGCACTGTACTTTTTAACAATGTATGGATTATGGAAAAAAAGAATAGATTTTTTTTTTCCTACTGATATAATACCAGGTGTAAGGCAGAGCTGGCTGAATCACGGAAATTCCTTCCCATGAAAAAATGGTCATTTTGAAATTATCCCTCTCCCTTCTCCCCTCAAGTTGTGAGATTTTTAATTTTGTTTTTAAACTTTTTTTTTTCCCTGGGAAATGCGCTCCAGAAAAAACAAAAATCTCTTTCAGGGG
>NW_009227004.1:7031-17646 GCF_000690835.1 Fulmarus glacialis | reverse complement strand
CCTCCCGCATGCCCGCCACCCCGCCCCCCCCTCCCCTCCTCCTCCTCCTCCTCCTCCTCCTCCTCCTCCTCCTCCTCGCCTTCCCCCTAGCCTGGCTGCTGGGGAGGCAGCTGGGCTGCAGGGCCGGCAGAGCGCCAGGGCACTCAACCTCCCCTCCTCCCTCTTCCAGACCTGCTGCATCTCCCCAGCTGCCTGCCTGGAAGACTATTGTCAATTTTGCTCTCTCCCTGCAGACGACAACAAAATCGACAGGGGCCTTCCAGCCAAGCAGCCATGGAGCCATCAGTTTGATTTTTCCTAATAGAAAATCAGAAATTTCTGGCAAAATTGAAATTTTCCCATAAAAGAAATCCCGATTTTATAAAAGGCATATTTTTCCTCCAGAAAGTCATTCCAACAGAACATTCCCAGCTGCTGTAGTTTGAGAGACCTTTGAATTAAAGTCTATAGAAAAAACCGCTCGTGTGCTTGGCTGTGAAATAAGGACGGGTGAATGGAGTCAAATGCAAATAGAAACTGCCTGAGAACCAATGTGCAGGCTCCCACCATCCAAGGATCAGACCCAGGGTATTTACGTGACCTTAAAGGAGCTATAGGGGATTGTATCTTTACTATAAAGTACTAGACATGATAATTAAGATTTACACAGCAAGGTTATGTCTCTTTTGAATAATTTACACGGGTCTGGACTCTCATGAGAATAATTCCCAGCTCGCAATTACTACCAAACTGGTTCAGAAAAGTATTGAAGCTTTTGTGGCCTCATCAAAATAGAAACCTTCTCAGCAGCGGCACATCAGACACTGCGAGAGAGAGGGGAAAAAAGTGAAATTTCACCCAGAGTAGTGCTACAAAGTCACCTTTGTCTCTGTTTTATCTGCTTGGGGGGCGATTCTCTCAGTGGTACACGATCCGGCGCTCCTGCCTGTGTCATCCATGCCTATGGATTTTGGGAGAGAGAGGCCCCGGTGCCGGCGATGTCGGGGAACCTCAATGCACGAGCTGAGCACACCTTCCGAAGGGGTGTGAGACGAGAAGGCGCAGGCAGTCACGACCAGCATCCTGTGCAGGTTTCCCTCTGTGCCAGCTCCAAGTCTGTGCTGAACCCATCGCCCTTCCTTCCTGCCGCAGGACTGCAGATTTGACTTGGAAATGCTTCCACTTTTGTGGTTTTCCCCTAACTAGGATGCCTTGGTTGGGTCAAATACCAGCTCCTAACTTCCAGAGGGGCGGGGAGACCCGTGCCCGAGGAGCCAGGTTGTTAGCACCTGAATAGGACGTAGAAGCAATTTCGAAAATATTTCCTTGTGATCCGACACTACCCTTTTCCCGGCAACCTTGTAACAACAGTGAGAAACAGTGTCTCTGCTCGGGCAAACCTCCCACTGAAGTTATCTGGAGCTTTATCTGAACAAGAGCTGTAAGAGGGTCCAATGTAGCTCCATTTGTGCTCCCGAGCGGTGCGAGGCCTTGTGCAGGCTCTTGGCAGCAGGTGAGTTTCTCTCCAACGGGAGCAGCTTTTCGCAGAACAACGCAGGAGCCTTTTACATGCTCTGGAGATGTTTTGCAAGTAAAGCACCATTAAGCAATCAAAACGCAATACAAAATAAGTTTATCAAATGACTAAATGTGAATAACAATGGTCAAACCCAGAGTGAACCCATGGAGATGTGGTGAGGTGAAGCCCCCCTGCGTGGTACCCGGCAGGCAGCATGCCTTGCCGTAGGGCTGCAGGATCAGCCCCCCGTGGTGGCTATGCATTGTACCTCCTATGGTATTGATTATACCCCGCCTGAGACGCTTGTTATATGGAGGCACAGCAGGGTGAGTTAAAGGATGGAGTGGCAGCTTTCTTTCTGAATGCGCTAGCCTTCACAGATATAAAACAAACCCTTTATTTGCATGTAAATATTTGCAATTAATTCTTGATAGTTTTGTTTTCACATGTTCATTAAAACTTCTCTCCCCTATATTTTATTCATATAGATCAGTCTTTGGCCAACATCTTTCATAAAGTGCTGAAATTTGCCCTTGAGGCATCAGATGGAGTAGTCAGATTGTCAAATAAGTCTCCTAATTGAAGTTAACGCTGGCACAATATTTGTCTTTTGAAAATAAACATTGCCAGCAAAGTTGCAGGTCCACCACTCTGTGCGCTCTGGCAGTGCTGGAGGGCCACGGAGCGTAGAGCAGAAAAGGGGGAGTTTGATATCAGGCATAGCTTAGAATGAGTATGTTAGCACATTCATTTCAGTGAAATACCAAACATGCTAGAGTTTATCAAAACAAAACCAGCAAAAGCTGCTTTTTGTGTTGATGTCACATGTTAGCAGGTACAAGGAATAAATAAATATTCTCTTTAAGCAATGTATTTGCATTTTTATATCTTAAAGGGTCAGAAGCAGACATGGGAAATCAATAGTTCTCCTTGCGCTGCGTGAGATTAATCAGTAACTTTGGAGACACTGTATTTAAGAAAACAAACTGAATGAACATCACATGGCTTTTAAAGACGTCCTCGTGTGATGTTCCTGGTAGGTTTGAGGTGATAAAGGACTGAGTATTTTCCAGCACAGTGCCTACAAGAAAACCAGAACCAGAACACAAGACAAAGCACCGTTTGACGATGCCCACTCCAAGATGAATTGGGAAGTGTCAGTGCAGTGGTAAAAAACCTGACAGTGTATTGTGCCTGTTAACCATCTGTGAGGGAAAGGTTTGTCACTCACCTTGAGCGCTGTTTTACCTCTCCATCGCAAATCCGGCAGCTGCGTTCAGCAAAGTGCTTAAAATCATTGTCGTCCTGAAGCACGTGCTCGGCTTGAGTGGAAGTGGGACATGTGCTTCGGGATGTGCTGGGACTTCTGTGGGCAGCTCCGTTGACCAGATAGGACCGCTTCAGGCACCAGGTGATGTGCAAATGTAGCAGAACGTGGCACATAATGAAGCCTCTAATGCCTGTGTTTCCCTTTGTCCTGTTCACAAAGTTTACAATTAAAATGCTGGTTTGTATTTGCTGTTTGCCGTTATTTTGAATAAGAATCTTCCAGGAACAGTTCACCATAAATGCAGAAACCATGCTCCGTAATAACTGGTTAGGTACGCCACCTGATCCTGCCTCTGCTCCCTAGCTCTTTGGGTTTATGCAACAAATGCGGAAGGGATGCGGGGCTGTGCAGCACGTGCTGTTCAGGTTCATATGACTGGCGGGTCTCTGAATTCACGGTATGTGATAATTCAGATACCTGCGCTGAAAATTCTACTTCATCAACAGCGAGAGGGCTATTAGGTAAACTGAAGCCATTAACAACAAATGATCAGACAGCCCACTCCTGCCTTAAGTCTCTGGCTGGCTGGGAAGCTCCCTGGCTACTCTGCCTGCATCCCCTTGGGCCCTCTGCTAGGCAATCCCATTCCCAACCTGAGCAAATCCAAATGGTCTAAGAGCACAAGCGAAACAACTTCATTTCAAATGACTGTATACAGTGATTGTAATTGTGTGGGTTACACTGCTGGGGGTGGGGTGGTGGTGGGGGGGTTGTCCCTGGTGCATCTCCTGCTGCCCCGGTGAGTGCAGCTGCTCCACGCTGCATGCCCTGATGGTTTCAGCCCGGCCCAACGCAGAGCTGCCCCAAAGCTGCTGTTGATAACCCTTGTGCAAGCAGGACCTGAAACGGCTCCAGACAAGCCTGGGCTCCAGACAAGCAGCAGAGGGGAGGAGGAAGATGATGTAAAGTCGTCTGTGTGCCTCGGTCTCCCCAGCCGAAAAACACTTGAGGACTAAGTGCTCCTGCACACGCTATGGTAAGGACAGAGCACTCGCAATGCGGACGAGTGACTCTGAGCCACGTGAACCAAGCCTGGGAGCTTCAATTTAAAGCACTAGTAACCCAAGGGGGCTCCCACTGATAAAATGAAACCCGCTGACTTTGAGATGAGCAGAGTGAGGCTTTTGTATCAATGTAATGCAAAACATGGATTGCTTGATGGGAAATGAAGACTCACTGATAGCATGGGAGCAATAAAGAGCTGATCCTACTTCCATTAACTTTATTGGGAGCAGACTCAAAATATTTAAGTGGAGATTGGCATATCACATCTATCTAATCTAAAGTAACTCAGGATTTATGTTATGGTATCAGCCCTGAGACAGACAGATGAAGTATTGCTCTACCACATTTAATTTATAATCGTCATCTCACTAAACCTGCACCTACCTACTTATATGGTCCCCATTACCAAAGTAGCTGAGTGACTGCCAAGTATTTAGACATATAAATAAAATAGCAGAGATGATTTTGTTCTCTGCCTCTCTACTTCTGCAGTTTTTAAGATGTCCCATAAGGTTTGCTCTTGTTCTGTTTATGGCTTTGTGCATAAGTGGATGGGACTGGGAATCTCCAGGTTTGTTTTAAACTTTTTGGGGAAAACAGGTATGCCACAAAGAGGTGCACATTTATTTCTGAATATATTCAGATCAATGACCCCCAGAAAGGATAAAAGCAAATAATGGAGTCTTGCTCCAGGAGCTGTGAGAATTTCATTGCATAAGCTCACAAACTTCCCCTGTTGGTTCACAGTCCAGATTGTTCCTGTCAAATGTCATGGGAGGTCATGTTGGTGGAAGGAGACGTGATATCTCAGGAAGCAAAGTCCAATACCCTGAATGGCTCTGACTGTCAAGACAGAAACACTGGGCAAAGCAAAGGAATTTGTGCTACTGCGTAAATGGGATGCTGTGCTTGGAAGTTTCCAGAGCTTTCACAGGGCTCACGGCTTCATTCCTAGATGTGATAAACAGCCACGGCAAAACTTCAAACAGCACGCGAGTGTCCAGCCTGTGTCTCATAGGGATGGATGTATATTTTTGGCTGGTCAGTCACAGAAAGATTAAAAATCTTTAGTAAAGATGTGTGCTTCCCCTCTTTATAACAACGTCAAGCCAGCCCTGAGCGGGCAGCGCTGCAGCTACCCGCTCTTCAGAGAGGTGCTCTCAGAGAACGTGGTGGTGGTTGTGGCTGGAATGAGACACGCAGGAGCAAAGTTACCACCTCTTTGGGCTATGTACTCAGCCCGGTTCTTGCCACGGTCAAAGCTCACCACTTGGTGATCAGGGGCTGCATCTTGGGAGGGTTCAAGATGGAGCAACAGTTGCTCTGGGACTGGTCCAAAGGGAGGAACATAAGATGTTTCAAGATGTGTCCTCCAAAGCTGGACAGGATTATATTTTCTCTTTCTGATTTCGGGCTGCTGCTGAGCTCATGAACCTCCGCCAATGGATAAACAGATAGCCCTAGACCCTTTTCATAATTGTTTCTGGGTACATCCTTCCTCAATCTTATTCTGCACAAAACTTCTTGAATAGCTCATTTAAGGAGAAAACACTTGAGAAGTATATTAGCAAACTCTTTCCGTGGGGTAAAACCATCAACATGGAAAATTCAAGTTTTCAAGAGAGCCATTAAGTGTGATTAAACCTTTAAAAAGGGAGAACAATGAATGCAGCCTTGTATTTAGCAATTTCATATCTTTAATTGTACAAAGATTTTCTTTAAAAGCACAAGCCTGAAAGGAAGCTGAATGTTACAGTATTTACTGAAGGAAAGCAATGAGAGAAGGCCTGTTCACTAGCTAATGGAGTGAAGCCCAGAAATAATGACAAAAAAGCGGTAACGACCGCTCTCCAACACAACATATATAAAAGAGGGAGCCATAAAAAGGCAACAATTCTTGACTTAGCTTTGAGTTTCACAATGACTGTGATTACAGATAGCAAGTGGAAGAGCATATAAGCCATGATGAAATCTAGTTGGCTTTGCAATTGAGATTCAAGTGAAAAAAAAAAGCAGAAAAGCAACAGGGGCATTGAATTTCTGCAGCACAAATTTTGGATGGGGTATGAGAAATTGAAAGAAAGGAAGAAAGCGCAAGGTCATCAAAAAGTTCAGCAGAAAATGAATATATTCTCGTCCATTCCATCTAATAATAAACACAGTAGGGGCCAGATCCTCAGCTGAACTGAGCTGGTAATGCCGGTGATTGAGCTAGTTTGCTGTTCCTGCAGATGTGAATATCACACAGGCCCACACATCCTGGCATACTTTAGCCTGTGCCATCTTGCAGCATCTTTCACGTGCAGAGAAAACTTTGACTATTGGGGACTAGAATGAAAAAAAAGAAGCTGAAATCAAACTGATTAAAGCATACAATAATTATATTTATGATACATTTAATGCTACTTTAATTATTAGTGTTACATTAAAAAGAAAATATTTTGACACATTTTAATGACACATGTTAATTACCAGCTGAATTTTTCTCGATCAATATTTTTAAAACGCAGTGTTAACATCTGATCTGCGGTCACATGTGTACATGGCTTTCTTCATATATGTAATACTAAGATTATATATGCATGTACTTTTCCATGACAGAGCTATGTTATCTCAGTTGCAGCCTTAGGCGCTCTTTAAATTTTAGTGGGCATCTTTCTGCAGTGCTTTTCCTAAAGCTTTCCCTTTACATTTCTATGGATACCTTGAAAGTGCAACTTTTATTCACTCATTTGTTTAGAACACAACAAAACCGAAGTTTTTTATACTTGTGGTTCTAGAGAAATTTTACAAAACCCAACCCTGAACCTTAAAGGTACAAAGTCCAGAAGGCAAATGAAAAGAATCCTAAAAGTATTGAAATTGCAACCTGACGACTAGTGGCAGGAGAGCACCAGTCCAGCGTTGGTCGTCCTAGGCAGGGGGAATGTCATACGGCGGACTACAGACCCAGCGAACTCACAGGGAGAAGGATGAGTGAGATTTAATGCTATCATATAGAAAGATTGAGCAGAACCACATTAGCTCTCTGAGAAGTTTGCCTAAACAAGTTTATTGCACTTACACAAAGTAATACGAGCTGTAAGCTTGTTGTTTAAAATCATGACTGCTCGCTTGTGCAATGAAATAAAAACAAGGAGCCGGGGAGGAATGGAGGGGTCATGTACAGGTGGCAGCACGTCGGTAGGCAGGAGGACGATGAAAATGGATATCATTTCAAAGACTACAAAAGCTAGTGGGATTGTGGGACAAGCATATGAGAAACTTAAATGTCTGATGCCTACTGTGGAACCAGCAGCTTGCTGATGATGGCCATATGGGCTATGTCTGATGGAGGTGATAAGTATAAAGAATCAGATGAAAATGCCATTTTAGAGCAGCCAAAACTATCCACAAATGCAGTCTCATTCACTGAATAGTTTCAATTGGAAAAAAAGAAAACACACTGCAGAAAGACAGATATGATCCCTTCTTCAGGTCTGGTATTGAATCTGAACAGGGGTTTGTGAGCCTCGTAGCTTGCCAGTAGATCAGTTGGCTTAACACGTTACTACTTCTTCTGCAAAATCTTGCCTCATACATATCATTAGAGCATCGGGACTGCAGTAATAGTGTTAATTCTCTTTGCAGTAGTAGGCGATGGAACATGTGTATCCTTTAGACCAGCCTGGGTTATCCTGGGATTTCCTACTTCTCCCTGGCCCAGTGTGTAATTAATGACCCAATGCAAAATAACCTGCTCGAACACAGCAGAGCTCTACCGCCTAGGAGAGCTCTAGACCTGATCCAGTGTTGGCCATGGTCCCGCTCTCAGTGTGGGGCTGGACTAGAGACTTCCCCAGGTCCCCTCCAACCAGCTTTTCTGTGCCTCTGTGATGATATCCCGTCCCCAGTTAGATGGGTGTTAGACAGGCACCCACTCTTCAGTGGTTGGCATCTACCTTCCTTTGCTTTTATTGTGTGACAGTTAAACAGAGATGGTCCCAGAAAGATTGTCTTGGGGTTTTTTGGCATGGTAAATGGACAACATTTAACTAGAGACTAGAGACCAGACAGTCCTGGTACTGAATTAGAGCAGGTGCCTGAAGTTGGAGGCTCCTTGCTTTGAGAAACAGCCCGGCCACTGAGACATGCTGAGCAGCAGGCATAGCTGTCGGAAGAGTCCAGCAGGAGGGGGTGTCTCCAGGTTTGGCTATCAGTTTTGGAACACATATTTTTAATTACAAAGATGATTCAAGCTGGGATTGAGAATTCCTGGTAACTCTGAAAATAACATCCAAAGTTGAGCCGTAATTGCCATTAGAGGCACTGAAAATAGTTGTAAAACAACGTACTGATATTTTCTGTAGTCGCACCAGCTCTGGAAAATGTTGACTGGAGGCATCATCGCAAAACTCTTGCCTGACAAATGAAGAAGAGGACAATGCCTGTAATTTAGATTTTGCAGTCTGCCATCAATTAAGTTGTGTGAAAATCACTAGATTGAAGAGGATATTTGTGTGAGAAAGGTGAATGAAAATTCTCGCTATGGACTATGTACACTGAGGTTTTGCTAATGAAGAAACAGTGAGTTTCACTGGCTAAAATAAAAACAAACTAAACTTGATTTCTCTGTGCCATAGCACTTGACAATGGTAATAGTAGGCACTTATGCAAGATGATATTTTGTGATTATAGTAAAAAAATGACGTCCTTATATAAAGTGAAATTTTGAATTGATTTGTAAATGCCACATCCCTGACACCCCCAGGACTGTGCCATTTTTTTCCAATGAAACACTTAGGTAATTACTCTTTATGGATAAGGCAGGAACGTCTAGATGTACAATGGTTTCTGCATTAGCAAAGTTGCTGTGATATAGTCTGCTGTTTGCATCTACTAACCTGTGGTGACCAGAAGCCGTTATTTCCAACAGACACAATGGCAACCAGAAACATTACTCTCACAATACTGAGGAATGCAAATGCATTATCTCACGACCTCCAAGGATATGGTATGTGGCACTGCTGTTGAAAAAGTTTTGAAACTGGTTTGCAAGGTACTTATGCCTACTTGCTCATAGAAAATTACTCCTGTCACTTGTTTTGTTTTGACCTCCAAGGAGAATGAAGGGCTCACATACATGATCTTTAAAAACATGTCCACATCAAGAGCAGGAGGGCTGGGAGTGAACAGGTTGAGGAGACATAAGAGAAATGAGCTATTGTGGGTGGAGAACAAAATAAAAGCTTGGTCACATGGAGGAAGAGCAAACAAGGCAGCAAAGCTATCAGAGAGATGTTTTTTTGTTCCCCGAGGGACAAGAACGGTTAAACAAAGGTGGTTTAAGAAGTGTATCACCAGGCCTTCCCTAGCCATTCACCAGCGGTGGTCCATCAGATCTTGTCCTTGTGCAAGCTGGGCCTCTCTGGCACCTTCAAGGAAGGTGCATTTGCTTAAACTAAGCCTGAATTTGGCCCAGCAAAGCAAGGGAGAGAGATGTGCAACTGGAAGGGGACACGGTGGAAGCCAGGGACTTCCAGGATGAAAAATATCCTGGATGGATTAGGCCATCAAGATCATAAATTATAACTGTGCCCTGTTTCCTGAGCTGCACTACCACACAGTTCTGAGTGATACATTTTGGTGACCATGACCGAAACTTAGATCAAGCTGACATTTAGTTAATTTTTATTCCTTTGTTTTTTTCGTCATTATCTTACTGTGACGAAACAGTAAAACTGTCTCCATACCTTAATTGTGCATTTCTTTTATCAGCAAGCCAGTAAACAAATTTGACCTTAAGTCTTTTTTTTTAGGGTCACTGAAGCCCTCAGTTTCCTTGCTTTGCTTTGTAATGCTTGATGTGGGATAAAGCATCCCCAGCTTGTTTTCACCTTTGTTTTGCTCTCCCTCAGACACACATGTGCATGTGCACATGCTTCAATTCCTACTTCAATGTAATTTCCTTCTCCTGGAGCCTTTTTTGAAACAAGTTCAAAGACTCCAAACGAAATGCTGTTTCAAAATTATGACTATTGTTGTCACTGTTAACTAGCAGCACAGAAAAAAAAATCTACAAGTTGTTGCCTTTTAAAAAAATACAACCAAAATTTGAGCTTTCTTGCTTGTCGCTGATTTGTGTTCTCTGGTATCTCGTTGATCCCTAATCCAAAGCGTGTGTTGGGCTGCCTGTGGAATACGCTGGGAAGACCAGCATAGCCACGCAAGAAGTCACCGTCTGCCTCCTGCTTTCCCTGATGCTGAGGAGAAGGACAAATTGTGTCAGGTGGACACCTGGTACGGCACATGCTGCCGGGCAGACTGGCATGGCTGTACCACCAGCTGCAAAGCAGAAACTCTGCAGCGCGAGGGTGGGGGGACACGGCAGCTCTGCCTGCAGCGCCTCTGCCTGCGGCAGCACTCCCGCTGCGCCGGGAGAAGCACGGCACGCTGGCACGCAGGGAGCGGGGAGAAGCAAACGTCTCCCGTTTCCTCGCTCCTTTGAGGAAGCATACGAAGGGAAGGACCCATTTTCTGTTTGCGGGGAAGGAGCAGCTCGTACGACCAAGTGCCTGGTGCAAATGTGTACTGCCGTCGCTGTTACGCTGGTGTAAAGCTAGCAGACATTTTCTGTGAGCGAGTTCGACAGAAAGTGAGTGCAAAAAGAAAAGGGCATGGGCTAGATCAAAGCAAATGTGTTTAAAAATCCCAATGAAAGTTTAAAGAAGTGCATCGGTCCCTCAACTCAGTGAGTCATGCTTTCTTAAACTGCCTACCGAAGTGCCAGCTATGGGGATCGT
>NW_009227004.1:0-7008 GCF_000690835.1 Fulmarus glacialis | reverse complement strand
TGACTGTGTCCGTAATGATACCTGTATTTAAAAATACACCCAACTCCTGCAAGATCCTCTACCTGAATATTTCTAAATTGCAGATAACACGAGCCGCACGTGCAGACTGCTGGGATGTGGCTCCTTCCAGAGTGACTGATCAGGAGTAAGCCCGTCCCGCACTCAGGAAGAGCACCATCACACACGGAGAGTTTTAGGGGCTGCGCTGCTTCCCTGGAGCTGAAAAGTACCGTCAGTCGGTGTGGTTTTGCTTAGGAAGGTATTGCCAGAAAACTAGCCTTTAAGAAGGAAAACAAGCTTCTGAAAAATGATTGCCATCATGGAAATGTTCTATTTCTTGTGACATTTTCCATGATTTTTTAACCTGCATTTCTACACAGAGGAGGATGAAAATATTTGGAAGAAAAGTATTGTGAAAAACGGAAAACAGTAGCAGTATACTGATCCTGCAAAAGGGGAGCATTTTCCCCATCTTTAAACTGCTTTCCTCATCTGATTGAAGCTAGATGCACGCACAAGAATTTTGTTGGACCAAGACTATTGTCTCTGTGATGCCAGGTCCGCCTACGGCTCAGCCAGTCCACTGTGCACTAAACTTGAATGGAAAGATGCTGGAAACCCCGTAAAGAAGAACACTGCTTATAAGCAAAATGAGAGTAATTTTTTTTTTCTCACCAATTTAACATTACTTCCAGGTACAAAGGATAAACTCATCCTGTGTTGACTATGTTTAAAACAATAGCCACACTTTGCATTTCACCCAGCTTCACTTTGTTTTTTGAGGACAAAAATGTGGTTTCTACCACATTCATGAGAACTTGTGCCCCACCAGGGCACTGCCGAAAACAGCCCAAGCGTGCCCACCGACTGACTGGTCATTTCCATGACCGTGCCAAGTGACTGGCGTGGCTCATGGGCAGTGCCTGCGAGAGCTGGTGGGGAATACGACGGCTGAGAAGGAAATAATTGCCAAGGTGCTTTTATGAAAACTATGAGAGAGGTGGGCAGGAATTTGACACGAGAAAGGATGGGAAAGCCAGAGTGGGGGACATCTGTGGCATTCAGGCAGGGCCTTTTTGTCATGGTTGGGTTTGGGGGCATTTTTTACACCCATATGGAAGGATAATGCAGGATGTGGATGGCAGTGAATGTAAGTGGCTTGAAAACAAAATAAGCAAGCACTTGACCAAAGACACTTTGTGGGTACAATTGCTTATCCAATCCAATGGAGATGGGTTTCACAAGGGCCTCCTCTTGTCCTGAAACATCTTATTCTCCTTGTTAAAAGGCATTTAAAAGCACAAAATACTTTTATTAAAAATGCTTTTCAGGGCTAAATGACGTTAAGAGCACTTTCTATTGCTATTTAGGAGAGCATGTTATTTCTTTTTAATTTGCTCACTCATTCCTGAATAACTTTTCATAGGACTCCAGACACTGCAGTGTGACAGCTAAACCAAGGAGCATCGGATGCGATGGAATTGCTCTACAAGCAACCTTGCCAAAGGCCCTTTTGCTGCACAAAGCTGGCTCTATCTTTGTATATTGAGGGAGCTAAATCAATGTTAAATGCTTGGCTCTTTTCACAGGACAATGACCAGGACCTAAGCTGCGTCCTTCCTTTTTGATTGACACTTGAAACGTTGACTTGGAATCAGCCAGAGGCACTGCTACAAGCTTGAAGCCTCTGCTGGGGATAACAACTGGTGACATCTGCAGAAAGGCCGACAAAAGGCAGTTGAAAGCCGTGTTTGTTGCTTTCCCCTCTCAGATCTCCTCTCTTTCATGGAGCTCCTTACTTGCTTTAATATTATGATTCAGCACCTGGCTCTTTTGAACCTTGCTTTAAACTTCAAAAGGCGAGGTGGTATTAACAAACATGAAACGAAAAAGTGGCAGTAGTTTGATTTACTGTTGTCGTCTTATCAAGGGGGTTTTTTGTCACCAGCTGCCACTTTCTGTCATCTTTGGAACCATTATCATTTCTCTAAAATCTAAAAGACTCCACTTAATAACAGCTTTGAATACAGGCAGGATCAGTAACGTATACAGTTCTGGGATGACAGGACCGTCAAATGAAAAGAAAGATGTTGTCAAAAAAAAAAAAAAATCCTTAAAAAAAAAACCCCAATAAAACAAATAAAAGCTGTAGTACTTCTAAGTGACCTTGATTTCAGAATTAAACAAATCAAGCGCAATTCCATTGTTCTTTTTGGATTCATTCTGCACTTTCCTTGCGACATTTCTTTTTTGTTCTCGAGACTAGGGGAAAACAAAGCCAAGGCTCCCAGAAAAACTGCTCAGCGCACAACGAGCACTTGGTATCACATGAGCACCATAAGCTCCTCGCTTGTAAGAGCGCCAGTGATAATTACCAGTCTCGTTTCTCTGCCGTCCTAGCACAGCAGCCCTCGTTCAGGCTGAGATGGAGCCTTGAAAGCTGCCTCACTAGGGCGGACTCACTGGTCGAAAATCTGTTTAACTCTCACT
The DNA here is from genome assembly GCF_000690835.1 of Fulmarus glacialis. Lineage (NCBI taxonomy): Eukaryota > Metazoa > Chordata > Aves > Procellariiformes > Procellariidae > Fulmarus > Fulmarus glacialis. The sequence continues at coordinate 4,518 of NW_009227004.1, read as the reverse complement.
TCTACAGCACCTTTCCGTGTTTCCCTGCCGTCTTTCCCAATAGCGCTGTGCTGCCCTTCGACTGCCAGGGCAGAGCCTGAAATGCCTCTGTGCCTCATCATCGGGCCACTTTGCCTACCACAGCTCTCCAGGTTCAGTTAAAAGCAATCAAATAAATACAAACAAGTTTCTGGCCATAGACCTACTGCACTTTCTCACTTGCCACCTCACCGTCCTCTATAGGAATATCATCCTTACCTCTTTTGTTGGTTGTTTTATAATGGTGTACACAATGAACTCACCTGGCAGGAGAAATTTCTCCCAGTGCCTTCTAAACTCATAAATTATTTGATGGACATCCCATTACCAGCAGTGACTTTTATCTTACATAGATTTGAACCTGTGCTTTTGCTCCTGTGCATTTTGGTAGTTATTTCCACCTGTGCAAAAAGAATGAAAATCCCTGCAAAACCAAAGGGATCCCCTCTCCTGTCCCCAGTGAAGTGCTTTCCCTCCCGCCAGCTACATGCAACGCAAGGCAACAGGGAAACGGCTGCTCCAAAATGTGTTCCCCAACATCTCAGCAGCTGGTGTCCCTGCCGCTGCCCAATGACCCTTTCCAGACCCTTTTCATCACAGGAATCTGAGGTGGTTTAGTTCCAGCATCTCTTGCTAAAACGGGGATGAAAACGACGAAGTGAGACTCCTCTGTAATGTGAAAATGTTGATGTCCCGACTGATGGAAAACCAGGATTGCCAGAATCCAAAACTTATTATTTTTTTCTGGATGGGGATGTGACAAAACTCATACGAAAGTGAGATGGGGGTTGCTAAAAATACGTATTATCTTCTGACGGAAAAGCTCATTGTATAATCACACCGAGGTTTTCTCACGGAGCATGTCCACATTTGAAATTTTAGTCATTTTAGCAAGTGTTAATTACCACATGCTAACTAGCAGAAGTGTGTGTGTGGGAGATGTTGTATATTTATTTGTTCCAGACTTGAAACATATTAGAATATAGGCTCTATTCCAGTTTACTGTCGTATGAATGAATGTGTTACCCAATTACAAATTAAAGATATCACAAGAAAAAGTAAGTAAGGATCTTTCCCTGGTATATTCTTTTGATGAGGAAACCCAGAACGTTTACCATATCGGGTCAAGTGGAAATCTGAGCTTGAGCCTATTAAAAGCTCCTGTGGCACACAGGAACAGAAGCAATGTGCCTGTGCAGGGTGGAGGACAACGGAGAGGTGTTTTTTATTTTACCCATGAAAAACAAGAAATTCTGAGAGAAAGAACATACATGGGAAAGCCTCGGTGCAATTGGATCAATGCCCCTACGAGGTTTAGGACGAATGTGGGAGAAGAGCTGATGACCATATTATATATGTATATACATATATAAGTGTATATATAATTTATTTGTGTAATTCAACCACTATATGGTCAGTATATTCACTCATATATATTTTCAATGTATTTATAATTATAGCAGCATATATATTTGTATATATAACAGCATATTTATAATTATAAATATAATTATAGCGGCATATATATACATATATAGAACATACAGGAGCTGAATTTTGGCTTTATTGTTTCCTTGACAGATTTTGGAAATGAGAAAACTGAGATCAGTATTTTCTTAAAATCACTGACAACAGAATCCAGGATAAATATCTGACAGGCTAAGAAAACTCATTGTGCAGTGAAGTCAGAGCATCTGATGAACCTGAAGATGCAATCCCCACATCTGATGCATACCTTTATAGTCTCTACAAATTGCCTAGTATAAATTCCCAGAACAAGAAAGATGTGCAGCATTAAAACGGTCCCACGGTCTCTACCAGGAGGTCTCCAGTGCTGACAGAACAAGCCAAAAAAGGGAAAGGGAGGACCACATCGAAGCTGTCATTCAAGATGAAAACTACTGATGTTGGAGGAATATCTTCAGAAGGAGCACCTCTATATATATGGAAAGAGACATATAAGTGAAAGGGGATGGAACTGTCCCAATAGCCTACGTTTATTCCTAGATTTAAAAAAAAAACCAAACAAAACCGACAAACAGAAGCATTGCAAGGATTCAGTCAGGTCCAGCAACTCTTATGCAGATTTGCAAGTAGTTTAGTCAACGTGCAACCACTCCCAGGCAAATAGAATGAGAAGAAAGTAATATAGAGAGATCTATACGAATCAGCTTTCTACATGGTCTGCTCTGTACCTCTTTTTAGGGAAAGCAGTGAATGGGGGTTGTTTCTTCAAAGAGAATGAGGCTGTGGATCTGTTTCAAACTGATGGCATCATATAAGGTAAAGAAATTACTAGAGTGAATATCCTATAATCCTGATTGTATTGGTAGTAAATATAATAAGGAATGAGATTAATAACTGCGTTCAAATATATATCCAGAAAGAGTTATAAATTCTTTAGAGGGAAGTCATGCACACAAACCTGTAAGAGTTTTTAAAGGAGATCGCAAACATAAAGATGAGGATGATTTGATCATTGTTATGTAGTGGGTTTTCAAAACCCCTGTTCATAACATCCCTCACCATAAACTCTTAAAAAAATCTAAGAAACTCTTACTGTGGTTTAATACGTGACTAACACATATGAAATAAATGCTAGGAATAAGCAGCAATCGTCATTTTAATGATGGAGTTGAGGTTACTGACTGATGTGGTTTTTAAGAGGACTCTGCTGTTCTCTACATCCATTAACCATTGGAAAAAGGTGTGAACTCCGAAATGGCAATGCAGAAAGTTATACCGGAGAACTGCAGCAAAAGCTGACTCTGAAAACTGCTGAAGAAACTCACAAACTAAATGGTGGGGTGACAGAACGACAGGTTCAGAAATTCAGTGTTGATATTTGTAAAGTAAAGAAGACAGGGAAAAATAACTCTTGCCATTCATGAAGGAGATCCTGGAGTCATTATAGACACTGTAGAGTCATTCTCTGAAAACCTCAATTCAGTACACAGCGATCGTCACGGAGAAAAGAAGAATGTAAGGAACCATTGAGGAAAGCAGTGAGACAAACGCCGGCAACAACAATGGGCCACATTCTGAGCTGAGAGCAGCTCCGCTCACTCCTTCTCCTCCTCCAAAATAAAAAATATTCAACTGCACAAGTGTAGGAACAGAAAAGTGTGAGAAAGGACAACCAGAGAAGAGGGAAAATAATGAAGACTCTTTGCCTTGGAAAATGGGTAGGTTTAGAAAATCCTAAAAGGTGCAGAGAAGGTGACTAGGGGATGATTATGATTATTATTTCCAGAACGTAAGAGCTAAGATAACCTGATGAAATGAGGAGGCAGCAGAATCAAAAGGAATTACTTTTACATGCATTGCTCTATTAAATTTTACAACTTATTCCCAAGTGATGTTGTAGAAGCCCAGGATATAAATGGCTTCAAAAAGTAACTACACAGGAAGATCCCTGAAGTGAAGACTATTTTTTTTTTTAAACAGTTATCTTTGAAGAGTTAATTTGTCTTGTATAAATATACCTTTAAAAATTTATGTGTGTTAATATGCTAAACTGCACTACTTTTATCATCTGTGATCTTTCCTGTGTCTATATTTCACGCAGCAGTTGCCCTTCCCCTTTGTCAAAATTTGCTTATGAAAGTTCAGCTTTCATCTGTATGTGTCAGGATTAACTTAAGCCACCCTTTGGAAAATGGAGTTACACCTAGCTTTAGCTGGGTTGCATGGGTGATGTAAGACTGTCCAACTTTCAGTAAATGCAGGACATAAGTAGCACATTTTAAAGTTTTTCTATCACCAGTAAGTGTTTGCAGGGTTAAGTTATAAACAGGTATGGACTATAATGGCAATAAAATTGCTGATGTGGTTACTTCTTCAACTGCTTATGGACAGTTATGTTGTGGATACTTTTCCTTCTGCATATGTCATCACCTTAATGAAGCACCTGCACTGATCGCTCCATCACTCGGTTTTCAGGCTGCTGCAGACGTGGCCGGGCCAGAGCGAATGAAGGGTTCAGACACCAACAAGTCAGGAATTTCAAAAGCCAAACTCACAGCAGTGCCTTGAGGAAAATGCTCTAAAACTCCTGCTCACCATTAATAAAAGTATGAAGCATGTGTTTGCCTGAACTCGAGTCCCACCTCTGCAGTTTAATGCCCCCCACCCCCACCCCCCCCAGCTCCTGGAACCGACCCTTCACAGTTTCATGACAAACATCTGGCCAAGAAATGCAAGATTTCTGTTCAGTGCTTTGCCAAAGTCGGTTCATTTTTAGGGTCACAGGCACCAGGTTACAGGCTAATGACGGCTTGCGAGCATCCCACAATGGAAAGTGTGCCAAGGTGAAGAAGGGAAGGCAAGATTCGTGGGAGTAGAGACGAGCAGGTGTAGGACCGCATGGCTCTCCTTCCGAATGACTGTGACTGCTGGGAAGAAGAGAGCTGTTCTGGTTTTTGCATTTAAATCGATGGATTAAGACAACAGGAAAAATCCAAAAGACTAGCCCTGCAATCCCCCACCTCCCTCCACCCC
>NW_009227003.1:22656-23009 GCF_000690835.1 Fulmarus glacialis | reverse complement strand
GCCCAACTTGGTGTCACTGCAAACTTACTTATTTTCTACTAACCTGTGTGAAGATGGGCAGAGAAGCCTTTTCAGGCTTAGCCTTGGCTGTAAACTCGTCTCTCCCCTCCGACACTCTTGGCACTCTGAAACCCAGCAGGCGTCCTGCCAGCCTTCCTCCCACTGCCCTCTCTTGCCCTTGTCCTTTGCTGAACAGTCCGTAAATTCTGGTAACCTGAAGACTAGAGAAGTGTTGAGTGTCCTTGAAGAGTCCTCGTTCAGTCTTTTCATCTGACCAGAACGGGTCCCTCAGGATGTTTGGAAAAAGTGCTGCTGACTCTAGTCTTCTCCTCCTGGCGTTTGGCACCCAAGTT
>NW_009227003.1:22267-22625 GCF_000690835.1 Fulmarus glacialis | reverse complement strand
ACCAGCGTTTCCCGGCTCCCCCTCCACCCACCTTTCATTGTCGCTGGTCGGAAGCTTAGAGCCATCATCTGCATCTCCAAGCCCATCAATTAGTTTCTGTTTTAATCAAGGGATTGTATCTTTCTCTTCGGGCCCATCAATCATCTCTGGCTCTTTGTGGAGCTGCAGTCATCCATCCTTCACCTGCCTCATTACTCAGAGGAAGGTTGTGCTGGGATGGTGGGCAGGGAGGTTGCTGTGCCAGCACTCCCCGCGGCGCGGGGAGATCGCAGCCTGCCGGGCGTTCCTCTCCAGCGCTCAGGACCTCTGTATTTCTTCCTTTCTTCTTCTCTTTCTCGGACCACTTGGGACGAGCTTC
>NW_009227003.1:8020-22222 GCF_000690835.1 Fulmarus glacialis | reverse complement strand
CCTGCTCAGGCAGGGATCCCCGAGAACTAGGGTGTCGCATGATATTGTTTGGCATCAAATAGGCTTTGGCAGCGGCTCCCGACAGGCGGTATCATCCGTCAGATCTCAACCGGTGTGTCTGTAGTTAATTAAGCATATAGTAGACCTCATTAAATGGGAAACAATGTCCAAAGCTAATGCCATCGTTTCCGTCACTTGTTAGTGTCCTGCTGCTGGTGGGGGGACGACGAAATGTTACTGTAGAGTTCACATGCATGTAAATCCCTTGTTACCGTAGAGTTCACATGCATATAAATCCCTTTCTAGGGTTAAGGGGAGTATGCCTAGACGCTGCTAAATGTCTTGTTCTCCTGGCTGGAAGTCCCAATATCACGGCCTGCCCTGGGATTTAGGAAGAAAACACTTCTCACTACAGAGAGGTGTCCCCACGCCCTGAGTCCCACGTGAGCCTCTCGGTTTTTTGAGCTCACGCTGCATTTGGAGCCGCGGCTGGCTGACTGCAGCACTGCAAGCAAAAGCAGGGCTGCGACGCTGCTGGAGGAGAGGAGGGTTAACCGACAGATTCTCTACCGCACAGACGGGCGAGCTGAGCGAAGATGCAACTAAGACAAGTGTAGCGAGGCATATTTCTCATTAAATATAGCAACTGGAAACACAGCTACTGGAAGAGGGAGCTCATTTATCATATCTCAGGGATGACACTGTGTTTTATTACCTCTGGGGCTGTAAGTAAACTTCTGTCTTATTGGGTAACACAAGGAATCAGAGCGTTGTAGTTGCTAGGGTTTCAGCTCCTGTTTTAGTATTTCCCGTTCGCTCCGTTGCAGCTCTCGTTCGTTGTGTGGTGTAATTTTGTGCCACATCGTCCGAGCCTGTTGGGACGAAGCCCTCGCGGTGCGTCCGTTCCCAGGCGCAGAGACCTCCGTTGCCTACAGGGACTTAACGTTTGGATCTTGAAACTTTGCACCCTGGAATTGCCGCTCTCTTGCGTTAAGCCCATCCCTGCAGAAAGCAATTTTTCAGTGCTAATACTAGGCCTTAGCTGACACGTGCAAGACAGTGACAATAGCTGCTGTACTGTGTATTTATTTCTTTTACAGATAGCAGCAGCTACAAATTTAGGCCCTTTCAGTAAAGTTCCTGACAGTAATTGTCCTATTAAAGTTGTGTGCGAATTTTATATCGAAAAGTTATCATTTGATGACTAAACGTTCCACTAACATCTCATTTATATCAATTGTTGGGGTATGCAGGCATTAGTATGCCTGCACGGTTGTGCAGCCCACGAAAATGTGTGAAAACTGGCTGAATAGAATAAACTGCTGCTAAAACATCTAATCCTTTGGTTTCGTTTTTGCTGCTGTTCAGAGCTGGGCAGTTCACAGCACTGTGCAGCCTTCAGGTGAGGGAAGCTATCGCAGCTCAACCCAGAAAGGTTTGCCACGCTCCTCTGCCGCAGCTGATTCTGCAGCCCAGAAGTCTGGGAGCCCTTTGGGGTTCAGCTCTGGTGCCTGTTCCATCGTGTCGTTTTGTTTTGATAAGGGGACGAAGGTACAGTACTCACAGTGACTACGCAAGTTGCACCAAGGGAGGTTTAGATTGGACATTAGGAAAAATGTCTTTACTGAAAGAGTGGTCAGGCCTTGGAACAGGCTGCCCAGCGAAGTGGTGGAGTCCCCATCCCTGGGGGTATTTAAAAGACGTGTAGATGAGGCGCTTAGGGCCATGGTTTAGTGGGCATGGGGGTGTTGGGTTGACGGTTGGACTCGATGATCTTAGAGGTCTTTTCCAACCTTAATGATTCTATAATTCTACTCTGTCACAAGGCAGTCTAGGGAAGCTAACACCCTTGGTGGTTCCTAGTAGCCTTTTACTGCCAAGCAAGAGGTGAAACACCGGGATCCCTGGTCCAATTTTGAGGCCAGCGTGAGGTCTGTGATGGAGCATCGCTTCACTGTGGCTTTGCTGTAGGGACCCAAGGGGAGCTGATGGGCAGGAGAGTTGGTTAGCAAGCAGCGGATGCCGAGGTGGTTTACGTGGCAAGACCTGCCTGTGTTGAAGCATTGCAGGAATATCTGAGCAGGGATGCCGACTGCGTCAGTGCCCTCCAAGGAGGTCATCCTAGCAGTACATAAAACATACGGCATGTATTTTAAAGCTCGTATATGAATGTATGTTTTAGTCTACGTGATGCGTAGGGGCCAATAGAAAAGCTTGTCAACATCGAAGGCTGACAAAAGGCTGCCTCTTTGCATGGTAATGCCTAGAGGAGTATTAATTTGCTTTATATGTTTTCTAACCTTATACGTTTATCAGTCTTCCCTGATTTGTATCTCAAATGCACATCTCGTATTTATGCCACGCTTCACTTCAGACACCTTACAGTGCTGGTATATTCTGGCCGATATGAAGCACCTGATCCCTTCCTTCCTAGTGTACGGTAGGATTAATTGCTCCATTTTGCCCGTGCCTAGGATTAGCATGGGCAGGAGCCCTTCCTCCTTCTCGTTAGGCCTCAGGCCGGCCCAAGCTTTGTTGTGCTAGTTGCTTCCTAAACATATACCGAAGAAATTGCACTCTAAATGATGGGCAAATCAAAGTGGTACCAGCTAAGGATCACTGATTATGAACCCACTAGAGCTTCACTTGCTGTTTCCTCTCTAAAGCCCCAACTTTTTTAACGTTCAAGATGACAATTCTCTAAAGAGTGTCACTCATGCCTGGTACTTGCCCCTCCGTTTTGCAACCGTCGTGCTGCTGGGTGAGAGGGGTGGGCACCTCATGGCACTGGCCCTGGTGGGATGGGGGTTCAAGTGGCTGGAGAAACGCCAGCAATACTTCTCCATGGCTCAGTTCACCTGTTTTTTTCATCTTCCTGGTGAGGGTGAATTATAAAGGCAGAAGAGATCTTCATGCATCAGCCGCAGCCCACTCAGAAGTGGAAAATTGTAGATGACGATGATAAATCTTATGAGGAAAAATGTCAAACACTGGTGAGCTTTCTAGTTAAAACATTGCTACTCGTAAGTGTCATATGGAAGGGAATCGCTCTTTGCATGTGATACAAAAACTCATAGATTCGAGAAAGCTACACAACCCAGGCAGAAAAATCTATTTTTGCATTCAGTGTGTGATTAAGCACAAGTCAGTTCTGCTGATACGCAATGCCTGCCCAAAAGAGTTATGCAAGCCAGGTGATAATAGCTGTGGGAGATGAATTTTAAAACACTGGGACATCATCTATGAATAGTGGGTGGACTATTCATTAAGCCACAGTTTTGTTGCAGGGACAGAACTTGACCGTGTGTTTGATAGGAGAAGAGAAAATGTGGTGGAATGGATAACGGAGTAATTATCCGTATTGTTGCTTACCATTATGACAGCAGGTCACAAGGAGGACATAACAGGCTAGGTACCGTAAAGGACATATTTCTAATTTCAATGGCTTGAATTTGCTCTCTAGACTGAGGTCAAAGACGGCTGTTAATCTTTGTAAACAGTTTTGGTGTAAAAACTAGTTTAATCTTCCTTTTTGTAAGGAAATGTGTACTCTAGATTAGGTATAAAAATAAACAGTTTGTTGTTCTTTATTACCACGTCTCTGCAGCAAATGCCTAAGTTATCGGTAGCAGTTACAAAAAGCTGGATTTCTTCCTTGACTGGCTCAGGCTATGCTCAATGTTGAGACTGGAACAGAGCTTATATAATTTAAAAATATTATATGAATAAAACGTGAAAGTGGCTTTCTCTCTAAGCTATCAGTTTGCCAGTCTCAGTTGGAGAGAGAGTAAATGATTTTTACAGATTATGTGCCTTTATAGTGTAACAAAAGTGTAGGGTAGAGTCTGAAGAAGATTTTTTTGTCGTCTTTTTCTGCCCTTGAAGGTTTTGCTGAATCCACCCAGGAGTGAAGAATTGGGGGTTAGAGCGGAGGGGGAACCGGGACGTATAAAGGCATCTGAACTCTCCTTCTCAAAATCCCTTATCCATCACCTTGCCTCTCAGGTGGGGTTTTTTGAGTTTGTGCCATTGTGCACAAGTGAAGATCATTTTCAGCCCTTCTACCCTAGCAGCTTGCTAGAGAAAAAAGCCCCTTTCATTTTTCACTAAGTCTGTCGTTCGACTTGAAAGCTGCCTTCTCCCCGACCCCCCTCAAGTGGCTACAGGAAGCCCAGGAAACACTTTTTGTTCTAGGAACGGTCTTTTAAATGGAAACTAAACCACATTACCAAAGGCAAATTGTGTACTAGTGTTTAAATAAATGCAGGCAGGAAAAGCGTATTTTCCCCTTGAGGAAACAGTGAAAACACATGATGCTTCCCCTCATTTTTATTCTAATGCTCTGTCTCTCTGTAATACATATATTGTCTTTTCCCTGCTACGGTTGCTTTGCTCAGCTTTGCCACGTCTGACCTGGCTCGGTGGCCTCTTCCCATCGCTATATCTGTGTCTGCTTCCATGCAGCTTTCTCTGCCAGAGCCTCCAGCACTGCCCACCGTATTTCCCCCCGTTTAGCATTTCTGAAAGAGCCTGAAACCTCTTAGCGACTGGCCTTTGCATGGAGCCGTGCGACGGAAACTGCTCGTGGTTGGTAGTCTGGCGGTTAATGCCTAGATTCGAGAGTCCGTAGACATGTGTGTTGTTCTTCATTTGACCCAACGTGTGTCGGGGACAGCAAAATTCTGGCCTCGGGTTTCCCTCTCTGAAAATCAGGAGCAATGATAATTTATCTCCACGGAGTACTCCAGGAGAAAATCAATGTTTAATGGCTGCGCCTACGACCTTAAAAGCCCGTGAACCTCTCTGAACTGGGACTTGGGCATGGAAATATCACAACAGCCAGCACCATCCATGTTCTCTAGATAGTCCAGGGATATCGCAGTGGTGTCTGCTGTGATTTATAAGCACCTTCTTGCACACAGAGGGAAATATGTTGTCAGCGAGTTCCCTCTTAATTTGCATTCTTCCAATCTAATCAAACCTTTGTAAACACCAGCTCCCTGAAAATAATAATCAACAGCAAGAGACACATTGGCAGGCTAAGGGAAGGTGAATTAAGATGCTTTTCTTTCTCCTATGCTAATCTTTTCCTAATTATGTTTTATTAATATTATGATGCAGACGCTCCCGTTCTTGTTTTCACTCATCTTGTCCGTAGTTAAAATCAAATTGCAAATGAATGAGCTATATATTTGACTTAATCACTTAAGCCTCTGACTTTCATCATTTTCATAAGCAACCCCTACAGTCATACCAGAATTGGGTACATTTCTTTTTTTTTTTTTTTCCCTTTCCTATTTTTGAAGTATTCTTGCATGATTATTCTATGGGTGACATTGACATTGACATTTTGTTATGATAAATTGGCTGAGTCATTATCATCAGGAGACAGTTGGGTTTTCTTATATTTCTAATAAGGTGCTTTTCATTCCAGAATGGGGGACGGGGGGGAAGCAACCCCTTTTTGTTTTAAACGGTCTAATATCGCAGCTTTTATGTCAGAATTGCCGCAGAATAATGTTATATTCTTCCCTTTTGATTCTTGAGGGATGCTTTGAAAGGCCTAATCAAAAAGAAATTGGAGTCTTGAGCTTGGTTGTTCTCTGTAGATGAGCAAGTCTTTGAAGTTGAACAGTTGGTAATCCAGGTTGTTCCAGACGTACGGAGTCCGCAATACCTAGCGCAGGCCGTTATTTTTATGGGAAACTGTGGCAGGACCCAGCGTCTTCAGATACCGTACGGTTCCCTTGGCTTCAGCAAGAGAAGTTTTGGAAAAGAGAGATTCCTCTGGTAGGAATCACCAGTAGCTGCCCCTGCTTGGAGGGCAAGATGGTCGAATGGGTGTGTAAGGTGTCCAGCTGCCAATGGCAGACAGGTTTCCAAAATGAAATACAAACCCTGCAAATCCCGAATCTTTCCCGATCTACAAGGCAAATAGAGTGCGGTTCCGTGTTAGTGTATAAGCCATTGCCTTGGTTTCGGGTGGGCTGAGTGATAGTTCTCACTTCGCAGGGTACCATTGTGGCTCTAGTAATATGTTTTGTTTATGTGGTATTGTTCGGGGGCAGCAATGGAGTGAAAAAAATTGTAGGAGAAATGTAAATGTACGTCATGCTGAATTTAGAAGCTTTTGCTCAAGATCTGTTTTGATAGAAGTGCCAAATTCTATCAGCTTAGTTTATTTCAGGTGGCTCTTGCAAATCCTCCCGCTGGCTTGTCCATCTGTTGATGCTGATGGTTTTTATCTTCGGGGGGTTTTTTTACGGAGAAATGAGGATAGCCTTCACCACTACGGACAATTTTGAAAATATTGCCAATGTTCTGTAGCTTATCAAAGAAATGTCAGCCCAGGAGTTTGTTTCTTTCCCAGAAGAAACAAAATAATGCCTTGAGAAGAGAAAATATTTCTCGGTTGACAGAAACTATTTAAATACATAATTATCACTGGGAGGGAGTCATTAAGATGATACTTTTTTTTTACTCTGATGAATGTATTGAATTATTAGTTGCATCAGAACCATTTATAGATCTAGCTTAAAGACAGATATGCAAATAAGATGTGGTGGCATACGTACCCTGACTGCAGTTCTGTGATGATTAAAGGGCTCTGTTCTGATCCCGCAGCTCCTAAAAAACGGACGTAAATTCATTGTTACCCAGAGGGTTGTCCTGGATTTTTCCCAGGTATTACCGAGACAAGTCTGCGGACCTCTGTTAGGGGGTGAAATTCAGTTTTGCGTGGAGGATCAGTTCAAGTCCTGCGCGTGCTTGAGCACCGCTCAGCGCTTGAGAAGAAATGCGAGGTCTTTTGGAAAGCACAGTTTTAAGGGCTGAAGTGGAGCTGAAGAGGCGCGGAGGCCTCCTGCAAAGGGCTCTGTTTTCACCCTGATGGCAAGGAGGAGAGTATCTTCATTGCAGAGTGCTCCTCAGTGCTTTCTCTTGCTCTCTCTTCCACTCCACAAATCTGGCATTTGCTGAAGAGTCAAGGAGCTGAGCAAGCCGCTAAGAATGGAGCCTCACTTAAAGGAAGATGTATTCATGGCTGAGGAGCAAATATTCACATTAATGTGGAAAGGACCGATGCTAAGAAAATGCTGCAGCAGTAAAGGCCGTGTTAAATGGAGGCGTGTGGAACCTGTTTCTCATCTGGCACTAATCGACACAGTCGTCAGGTTGCACGAGTTGACCCCGGAGTATTTTTGTGCAAACAAATCACTTTATTCATCCTTTCTTGCTGTGCATTTTTCTTTATCTTACCCAGATTGTTTTTTTCTTTTAGATCCAGCTTCTATCTAATCGCTGAGCTCTCTGTTTTCTACCTGCACTAAACTGTGGTCACAAAAAGGTAGAGAAGAGTCACTAACAAAGTTAGAGAGGCAGGGACTCAAAGAGATATTTAATGGAATTGTACTCCAGAAAGTGCCCCGGAGAAGGTGTATATTGCAATAAATGGCCGACATGCTTGATTAAATTGCCTCCATTGATGGAATGAAGTGTGCGTGTCTTGCCAGAAAACTTGATTTTTCTCCTGCAATGCACAATATATTTGCTTTCAAAGATGCAACTACTTTCAAGAGGAGCAATTGAATATGCAGGCTGTCACACCGATCTGGGGACATTCTCAGGCTGAACACTGTGATCTATAGCGTAACACGTTGGAACTGGGAACCTGTTCCTGTTACTCATTAATCGTGAAGTGCTGAGAAGAGATGCCCTATGTGGTGTGACAAAGTGCATCGGACGCGTAAAGTTAAAGCGCAGTAATTAGAGTCGCTCCCGGCTTTCCAGCTCTTCCCTCAGCACTTCCCTGCACACACAGGCTCTCCACCTACGTTTTCCCCATGGTCCTGTAGCTGATAGACCAAATGACCCGGTCATTTGGATCAGATACATCTCAGATAATTTCTTAAAACAAGCTGCACACGCAGTTCCAGTTGGTTTCAGTAACAATTAAGTGTGCGTAGGAAAAGATTTTCTTTAAGAAACCGATAATAAGGGGCCTGCAATGTGTGTTTTTCAACCAAACTTGAAGTGGGCAGGTTTCAATATTGTCGTCACTCGTCTTAATTGCAATTATTCTTAATTGTAGAATTCTTCTTTGGCTTATAGATGGGAAGAGCGAGTCACTCCTAGGCCAGAAATGGCTGTAAAACAGTTGATGGATGTTCAGGGCCAGCGTAAGACGATTTGGTCTCAGTCCAGTTCCCAGTAGCCATGTATCCACATCACAAAAATAGGACATTATTAAATGGCCATTGAATTGGTGGAGTCAGAACAAAGCCTCAGCAGGCCGCTAATACTGAGCCGGGATACTGGACGCTTCCGTGCGCAGGGTGCAACCTCCCCGCTCGCAAGGCAGGGTGCTGCGGGCACCCGTTCCTGCCTTCGGCTGGGTCGCCGGCGGGTTTCCCCACCCGTAAAATGCAGATCGCTTTCGGGAGACGATCGTCAAAAGGGTGTGATGTGTGCCGATCACAGGGGAAGCTGTGAAAATCGTTAGTTCCTTATTTCTCGTTACCGCGACAGTTAGCGCTTTTGATGGCTGAATGGGCACGCACCCGTGTCTCTGGCCAGGTTGTGATTTTAGTGGGCGCTGTCGCATCCCGCTGGAGAAGCTCGAAGGAACATCTTCCCTGAGAGGTACCAGGTACTTCCTTACTTTCTGGCTGTGCTTGAGAGCAGTAGAGCTGGGCTGAAAAAGGTGGGTGTTGGCATTCTTTTTCCTAAATTGAAAATTTTGTGATTTGTCAAATACGGATGAGCACTAAAAGATGAGTGGTGGAGAGGAAGCTCCACTGAGAAGATCTCACAGCAACCTTAATTGCGTGTTGCTCAGCATCGTCAGTTTGACACTTGGAGATATCAAGCACCTCTTTTTACAGCGCAGTGAAGCCCCAACAGGGACGATCAGTTATGCCAGTAGTAGTCATCTTCCACTCTGGTAGCGCGAACATCTACTCTGTGAATTAAAGAAGAAACACTATTACTGCTCAGCCAAAGAGGTTTCTTCTGAAGACACGTGTTCTTCTCTGTACGCGCATTGCAGAAACGGGGGGGCAGCTGCCTTGGTTTTGTCCGTTGGGTTCCGGCTAACGCTGGGCGGTTCAGGGGTTGAAAGCCTGGTTGCTCACTATTAGAGCTGAACAAGTTCTCCTGCGTCTTTAGCAAAGCCTCAGAGGGAAAGCAGAGACAAAAATAAAAACCTGGTGAGAATAAAGGTCACCGTGAGAGACGGGGATTCAGGAGGAAAAGCCTCAAGAGAAAACAATTGCTAACAGCTCCCCAGGTGTCAGAGAGGAGAGGAGGGAGGTCTGTGCCCCCGGCCTCTACTAATAAGCTGCCTGGAAGGAAAAGCAGCGGTGCCGGTGAGGAGCATTTGCTCTTTGAAGACGACCGGCGGCAGCAGAGCGGGCTGCTGTTTGCCGGACGCTGTGACAGCAACGGGGGATGCGGGATGGAAACATCTGCCTGTGCAGAACCTGCTGGAAAAGTAATGAGAGGCAGGAAAAGGGTAGAGAAGTGTGATGTTATTGATTTAATTTGATTACGCTGTTATCGATTTAATTTGATTACGCTGTTATTGATTTTCCATTGTATTGGGAAGTGCCAGATGGGTTTGCTTTTCATTTCTTTTTTATCTGATTTAGATAATAATGAAAAGACTTTGAAGGATGGGAGGAGGAAGAATTACCGGCCTAGATCATGTCGGGGGTCTTGTCTCTTGGGTTCTGGCTGCTGCCGGGTGGTGAAGAGGAAGGTGGGGTGGGAGAAGCTCAGCTAGTATGGGATAAAGCAACCCGCTCGTGAAGGCTTCATCCGTATTTCTTCATGGCAAGGGAGGACTTCAGGGCCTAAATCGCAAGGTTTTGTATCCCGCTGAGCTGAATTAAGCATGATTGTGGTACCCCAGGCCACCTTCATCTTTTCCCCACATATCCAAGAACTGGAAACAGGTTTGGGTTTAGGGGCAGCGGGACGGACTTTTGTAGGAAAATGGAGGAGCTTTGCTTTTTGGTAGAGAAGGTCTGATGTACCGAAATGCCAACGTATTAATCCCGAGGTGGAAACCTGAACGTAAAACCTCCGTACAAGTGTGCGTGGTGGATGTATTTCTGCGTCTACGGTGGGCTGAGCCCAAAACACCCATAGCTCCTTCACGACACCTCTCACCCTCTCGATGGTGGGAAGCTCAATCCGAAGCCGATCAGGGCTGACAGGAGCCCTTGGTGGCCTCAGCCGGGTCCCTACTCGTGCAGAGCACGAGCCTTCCAAGGGGCGGCCCCCAGCTCCAGTCCCACACCTCTGTCACCCAGGACCCGGATCCTCTCCCCGGATCTCCGGGCGGTAGCTGCCAGCCTCTGTTTTGTTGTCTGTTGACTCTTTTCTCATCTCTTACATTCATGTATATTTATGTGAAGCTCCAAAATAGCCAAGAGCACTTTAATCAGAGGACTATCTGCAACCTAATCAGGGATAATACTAATCAGGAAGTTCAGAGCATGCTTTAAGACTTACTGCAGGAGGGGAAAGTTTACTCCCAACTCCAGAACGGAGTTTGGCGAGGCGTTTTTTGCATTTGCCCCCATTACCGGAAGAGAAAACAAAGATTTACTGTTTACATCTGGTGTTTTAAAGCTTCACGGCAGGAGCAATGAATGCTGGATATGTCATAGGAGCCAGTGTTGTCATGAGGAAATTATGCAAACAGCACGGTGCTAATTCCGATCCAATGTCTCTTGTGTTTCCAACCATAGGGATCTCGCTTTTCAAGCCAATCTCTCCAAATCCCGTCTTTTTTTTTTTTTTTTTGTCATCACATGGCTTGGGTTGGATACATGCTCTAGCTTGGAGGAGGAGGATTTTAATGCAGAAAAGCTGGTATGCTCCTTCTGTGACAGTTTTTTTAAATCATTGACTTTGCAATCTTGATAAGTAGGATTTTCCGACAGAGATTGTATTCAAAAGGGAGGGAAAAAAGCTCTGGTATAAATAAAGGGAAAACTTTTTAAGGTTTAGCAAACTTAAAATTAGAGCTCATGAGGTTTTTAGACCTGCCAGGCAATATTGTACATCTGTTTAACATGATGCCCTTTCTGGAGTTAAGAGGTTTTTTTATTCTCACTCAGACACAGAGTTTTGCAGAAAATCCTTTTACATGATTCACATGAAAGTCTTTGCTTCCTGAAGTCTTCTCAGATATAAATGACAAAAGCTCACATTATCTGCCCCATTTTTCAATTGCAACTTTACGGGATAAGGAACCACAGTGCTACTGGATTGTATCTTTAATGCAGATTTTCCACTAAGGTTTTATTTTTAAAGCGTTCGTCTTTAGAAATATGTGGATTTAAAAATAAATAAATCATCTCTTCAACTGAAGCCAAAGGAAGCAGCATTAGGCAATCATTTCTGTCTCGTTAGCGTGCGTCTCTGCTTGCTGGAAGTCTGTCTTCCCTTTCCCTTGGCTAATAAGAAGCCGTGGGCCCGATCCCCTGCGGTGCCAGTCACACGGACGGAGCTCGGAAGCAACGCGCGCCTTAGGATGCACGAACTGTGCACGAGCGCAGAAATGCCGAAGCTTTTCCCTTCTCCACTCTTGGGAATGACCCTTCTCGAGCTGAAGTAGCGAAATAGATTCTTGTTTTGCACATAGTGAAACATGGTGCTGATGCCGAACGGTTAAGTGGGCTCCGGTTCAGTCCAGTTTGGTGTCTACGATCACGGCCGTCGTAGTGTCGAGCTCGAGTGCCAGGTATGGCTTTGCCAGCGGAGGCCGGGGGAGGAAGGATGTTTCCCCTGTTCTGCAGAGAGCAGAGCTGAAGGCTGCCGGCAGCCCCAGCAGCTTGCCCTGCCGTGCCTTTCTTCCCAACTTCAGCTCGTGACGGACGCAACGTATGGCAAAACAGCTCTCGCTGTGGGCCGGGCTAAATCGAACTGCCTATGCCTCTGTCTCTGGCTAAACCAGCCCGTGAGACGGTTGCCCTCCGTCAGCCGTGAGCCACGGTGACTTCTTACACCGCAGCAAATTGGTGGGTTTGAATTTGCCAGGGCGGGTGGGCCGTATAAAAACCAAAACCGGAGCTGGCTACGAGTGCGGATCCCCTTTCTTGCTTTAACGCTGGTGCAGTTGTATGAACAAATTCAGAGTAGCAGTTGTGGTAGATTTAAAGCCGTTGCTGATAGTTTATAGCCCTGCCACAAAGGGATTTTTTTTCTGTTGTTTTAATCGCTAGCACAAAGTAATTACATTCCTTTTTTTCCCCTCCTGTGAAGCAACAAAATGACAAAACAGCAAAATAAAAATTTGTGTGATCTTCTTCACAGAGCAAGCAAAATTGGGTTTGCAAAATAAAATAAAGGAATCAATCACTTTCCATACACAAAGACTAGTTTTAAGTAATTCTTGAAGCAGGAGATGTTTTAGGATCAGAGAAGTGGCTGTAATCAAAATGCTGGAAGAAGATGGGATTCATTCAGAAAACTAAGTACCTCATTAAAAATCAATCTCTTTTCTCCTCATTCAAATGGTGTATTGATTATAATACTTTAGCAGATCTCTTTATAGTTACATTTGCTTGAGAGGGAAAAAAACCCCCATGTTGTGTCATATTTACTAAAGTATTTAGCCATCTGTAGATGCAATCTAGGAAGATTTCTGAAGGAGGTTCGGTACCTACCACGGTAGTTGCATGGGGCAGGGCGGTTACACAAGGAGTTTTTCTCCGTTGCTCAGTTCCTAATTGTCACCCTGACCCTCTGTGACGAGTCCGTGGCCACCTCGCGCCGCTTAGATCGCTCTTTCTTCAGCATCTTGCTTCAGCTCTCCCAGGAAAATGCGACATCCTTCTGTCCTTGTGTTGCTAAAGATTTGCAAGTGAAAACAGGGAAACGAGCAGTTGAGGGGAAAAAGGTTTATTATTCAAATTCCCTTTCCTGATTGCCAGCGTGCGAACTCTCTTGGTTTACAAGCAGGCAGCTCCCTTGAGCCTTGGTGCTCATCAATTATTTTTCTTCGTTCACCCAGCAAAGCTAACCCAGCGGGTATGAGCAGGGTCCTTAGCAACGTTGTGGTCCTCCTTGCTTACTGAAAAAGCCTCTGAGCGTAACCTTAGTGCGATTTGAGATTACGGTATGTATCTGCACCTGAGTTAGACTTTAAATCGTGCTTCTGGATATATATATAGGGGTGAGCTTAAATATGAATCTCATTTAACCATCCAACTGGGGATCTCTCCTGCTGTGTTGAACACAGGCACGTTGGTATATCGTAGAATCATAGAATCATAGAATCATTAAGGTTGGAAAAGACCTCTAAGATCATCAAGTCCAACCGTCAACCCAACACTATCATGCCGACTAAACCATGTCCCTAAAATATGCGGTGTGGATGATTGCTCTGCTGTTCTGCATAGCAGACACGTTCTTTGCTTGCATTTACCTGTTCAGTCATCAACAATTACAGCTCCCAGCGACACTCAGTTCTCTTGAAGACTCCCTTATTTCCCTATCCACTGCCAGCTGCTAGAGACTGGAAAACGCGAGGGAGCTGACAGCATAGTCTGCTCTTGATCTGCGTTCACGGATCCAGAGTAATCTCAGGCTTCCCTTATGCTCTTTGGTTGCAGTTGCCTCACTGACAACCCTACTGCCGAAGTCGTCTCGTGTCCTTTGGGACCGGCAGTGCCCCGCGTGGGGCTGAGCCCCGGGCTGCTGCAGCACAGCGGCAACTTCAGCCGACTGCGTCATTTGGAGCAGATTTTTGATACCAAGAAATAATGCAAATGCGGCAGAGCTTCCCACTGCCCTGCTTGAGAAGCCGTGGCAGGCTCTGATTTTGATAAGACACAGGTGCTAATTACTGGGAAACGGTTTCCTGAGAGATGCCAGTCCCCTAAGGGGAAGCGTTGGGGGAGGCATTATTTTCCATCTAATCTATTAAATTTAGAAGCTAGGATGGCTGCCACCCGGGAGACCCCTGCGATTATTGACTTATGCAAGCATACTAATTTCCACTGCTACCGCATCTCCGCTCTCCTCCCACTGCATTTTCTCCATTTTTATGTCAGCTGTATATTACCAAAATTGCAGACTTTTGGTTTTTTAATACCACACGAGCACCCGGGAGCCCTGCCCAAGATCAGGTTTTTGCTGTGACGAACTGCACCAAGATGGACAAAGTCTGTATCTACCCAGGGTGTACAA
>NW_009227003.1:0-7989 GCF_000690835.1 Fulmarus glacialis | reverse complement strand
GCTGCCCAGGGTTTACAAACAGGCAGCCAGGTAGGAAAGAGTGAAAACGAAGACAAGCCTAATATCTGCTAAATAAACAGCTCTGAAAATAACGCCTGCTGTGGCTGGGTGTACACGACGTAAGGTGGGGAGCTGCCTGGAGCAGGGACCGCGCCGTGGGCGTAGTCAGCACGTAACGAAAAAGGACACTTCATGTAAAATTTCCGTCGCAGACCTGAGTCATCTCCAGGCTTCTCGATCTCACCAGAGCCAGGGTGTAAAAAAATCAAACAATAAAAAAAAAAATAACCCACCCCAGTGACTTTCTAGTTCTCCTTCTCAAACGTTTCTCCCCACAAGATACAGAAGTTTTGTAAGGTTCTTGATTTAATGTATTGCAGTAAGTACTTGAAAGAAACAATGGTGGATAAAACTTGCTATGAAGAAGCAAACTGATGTTCAGAACCTTATTGTACGTCGGCGGGACGGTCAGGGTCGTGTTTGGTGACGATCCAAGCCGTGCACATCCGCCACTCAAATGCAGCCCCGTTGAGACAGAACGCAGCCGCTGCGGGGGAGCTGGACCTTGGAGCTGCCGTTGCAAGAGCGGTTTTCCGCTGCTTCAGACGTGGCTCAGGGGGACAATCCACCATCGCTCGGTCTCTAAAGCTTGCTCCGGGCAAGCGATGCCCTTGGGGAGCCCTCCTAGTCACCGTGACGTTCATCATCTGCCATCCTCTTTCTGCGCTATACTGTTGTAGCGTATACCTACCCCTACGCTTACCCAGCCCGAGGCGTTTCTACCCGAGACGGCCCTGTTCTATAGCGGTACGTACGCGGGCTCCGCGGCACCGTATAGCCCAAACAGACCTCTAATGGCTGCGTAATGGGCGTCAGCTCAGTGTATCGCCGTGCCATTGATTTCAATGGGCTTTGGATGGGACAGTAAGTCTTTACGATGTGTTTTACTTCTCAGTTCCTAGCTCCTTCCTTTTTTTGGGTTTAGTGCAGGCCTTTCCACGTTACTTTAACAAAGTTTTATGTGTTTTAATTTTCTTTTATGACTTTGTAGCCCATTTCCAACTGCTTCACGAGACAAGTCAACGAGACATTGCTCCTAATAAACCTGCATTCATCAATGCCTTGTTTTACTCTCTTTCATCTCTAGCTCCTATCCAATCACTTGGACAACTGATGCTTCTGAGCTTGCAATTAGACTCATGCTTTCTGCTTCTGATGAAGGAAGATTAATTAAATCAGTGCTTTTCAAGACTAGAACAAATGCAGGAAGGTTTTTGGCAGTTTTCTCCTTCCTTTAAACCTGTAATTTAAGACACCTGGCACAGAACTAACATTTTGCCCTGATAGAAAACAATAAACTGAGATTTATACACTGGAGCCTTATGGAAAGGCAGCTTTTTCCTTCCCAAAATGCAAATTACAGAATAAAACGGCATGAGATCAGGGGGAAAGTTTATAACCTTCCATCCAAAGAATAAGACAGAACTCTACAATGAACCTTTCATTTTTTAACCACACCTAAGAGAGAGAGAGGATAACAGAGTGAGGTACCAGTGTCAGTATTTAACCTAAGAGAGAGAGAGGATAACAGAGTGATGTACCAGTATCAGTATTTGCCTCACGGAGCGTTCACACTGCTCTGTCGTCTGAAACTCCCCGTCGTGCCAGTGCTGTATGTGTCCACATGCACCTTTAAGAGCACATCTCAGAGAGGCTACAGCCTAAATAAACAAGACAAAACGGATCAGAGAAAGAAATCAGTGTGATTCCTATTGTATAGAAAAAGAACTGAGTTGCAGCAAGATTTTCGGTATAGAGAATGGCAAAGCCGGCTAAGAGGCAAAAAGTCAGAGGCGAGTGAGCACTGGCGTGCTGCGGAACAGGGTCCCGGGACTCTCTATACCTTTAATTTCCCTTCACGAGGGTGATGGGCAGCGTAGCATTGAACCGTAAGAGCTGCGTGCGTCTCTTGAGACAGCGGTGTGCTGGCTCTTCGCCCGGGGTCTTGCTCGTCCGCTCCTCTTTGATGCAGGTAAATGAATTTGAGTGCAATTCTGCCCGGGGCGACTTACCCGCCTCTGTTGCAGCCACTACAGGTAACGCCAAACGGTTCCCTCTTTAACTCCCGGAGAAGACTTTTCCAGTTTGTTTGTGCTCTGGTGACAGTGGATTTTAAGTGACTTTGGGGGATTTGCAAGAGGACAATTCCCCTTTTCTGAGACTGAGAACAGCTCGTGCCTTTTCATACATCATGCTCCTCTAAGGCAGGTTTTTCTGGGGAGAAAAAGGAGATCAATTGATCTTTTTTACAGTCTATTTGTGTGAAGAAACATCAGAGATAACAAAAGACTAATTATTTTCCTGCATTGGCAGTTGTTAAGAGGAAAGTTCCAGGCAGTGCAATTAGCTGTGACAGGTGTTCTCCATTTACTAATTACTATATATTTAAGACCTTTTGTTCAGGGTTGGTTGTCCACGTCCCAACTGCTGATAGCATGTGGACTTCTTCATTTCTGTGGTCACTGTTCCAGGTTCAGCGAGTGTCTGCTGAAGCCAAAAAGAAAAGCGTGACTTAAGAAATCTGGATAGGAGTCATCGTGTTGGGTGGAATTCACCCGGGCAGGGTTCAGTAGATTTTCCTGTGCGTTGTTAAGTCGCTTAGATGTGAAAGGCCTAAATCCTCCTCCTTGTGTTCTCTGTTTTCTGGTGCTTATGAACTGTCCAGAGCCAGGTATTCAATGAGACAGTTTCGGCTGTTGGGTTTGGGTGGCAAATTCTAACAACGCTTTTAGGAGATATGTCTGTCCGTGCACCTCTGCGTTGAGCTGATAACCATGGCTGAGCGGTTGCTCGGTAGGTGTCCTTGTATTGTTAATGATCATACGTGGAAAAATATATTCCTAACATCATCTCTTTAAGTGCCAGTGACTGGGCATCTGTACAGGTAAGGGACTGCAGATAATTTTCATTGTTTTTAAGTATCTTATAAACAACACAATGAGCTACATATACTGCACGAACCCTCGTGAGATATTCCCTCTCTATTTCCCAAAAGCTAATATTCATTATCATGCTCTTCCAGCACTCGCCACCTCTTCATTATCGATCTTTTGGTTGGTGTGGGTGCAGTTTGCGCAATCCTGTGTGCTTATATCCATTGCCACCGCCTGTCCCCTCGCTGGTTTGTCGCCGCTATCTGCCAGGGTTGCATTTCGGAAGCTTGGGAAAGGTTTTGGGCGCTGCTTAGCCAGTCTTAAAATGTGCAGAATCTCTCTTGGCATCTGTTGTCCACCCATAATCTGCACGTTGCAGGGGTTGGCTCCAAACCCCGCTTGACGGTGGCCCGCGTGCCGTGTTTGCTGGCCGAGGCAGTCTTTGCGTGGCGGAAGCTGTTGGCATTCACGTCCTCTCTTTTTTGGAGCGGGCGAGATGATAAGCGTATTTGTCGATGTCAGGCGTTGCAGTTTCAGAGACACAGATGGCATGTGAATCCCTGCAATCTCAGAAGGTTTGTTGAAGCCTTCCCTACTTGTCCACACCGCAGGAACAGTTTGCATAAGATTTAGGGCTCCTTTCTTCACAGGGAAAGCTACGAGAAGAAAAAAAAAACGCAAGCCAAGCGGTGCGCTCTCTGTGTCGGTTCCAAGGCAACGTGCTATTTTATTACCGTCAGCAAATTTTCCCTGGGTCTGCTTTCCAGCTCCCTGCTACGATCGGTGAGATCTGACAGTGCTGAACCTGAGGCAGAGCACAAAGATACCTGTGTTTTAAGCTGTGATTATTTTTTTAAATTTATTTATTTGTACCTGGGTTTTAAGGCACGGAGAGTGCTGGTAAAATACTACACACATCTGTGTCCTTTATCTGGGATGCTTTGAGATGTTCAGGTACCTCACAGCGATCTTTGATTAGCTTGGAGCAGAAGAGTTCCTCAGATCTTAGTTAATTGAAACACACATCAAATAACTACATTCATAAACGAGTCATTTATAAATAAGACAGCAAGGAAAAGGAGCTTGGCAGGAGTAACAGCGAGAATTGCTAATATGTACCCGGGCTGCTCCAGTGTGCAACACGCATGGACACGCATCAAAAATTCTCTGGCGCCACGAAAATAAGAGCAGTGGTAGCAGATGGATAAACACAACCGGTACGCTGTAATCCAATTTTCAGTTTGGTGACAATCTTGGAAAATTCAGTAGCGTATCGAAAGACTCAGCTAATGGATACCAGTCCGTTTGGCCCAGGCGTTGCCGCTTGAAGGTACCTGGCTCGTAGGGCAGGAAAACCCTGCAGAGAAGAAGGCTTGAGTAGGGTGCTGTCTGGTTTTGGGCATTTACGTCTCTGAGCATTAAAAAATTCATTGCAATCTCTGATTCCTTGCCCCATCCGTATAACTTTTAGTCTCTCCAAGGTCAGAAAGTGCCTCTTACTCTTCATCAGAAGACCTGCACGTTAGCATTGCTGCAGTCTAAATATAGACGTGACAAAGTGCATCAGTGTTGTAAACCATCATTATC
Source organism: Fulmarus glacialis (assembly GCF_000690835.1). Taxonomy (NCBI): domain Eukaryota; kingdom Metazoa; phylum Chordata; class Aves; order Procellariiformes; family Procellariidae; genus Fulmarus; species Fulmarus glacialis. Next base: position 3,469 of record NW_009227003.1, on the reverse strand, counting down.
TGTAAGTAAAATGTTTTCCAATCCACAGACGAAAGAGCTTTTCAGTGCAAAGCATTGCTGTCACTGGAAGTTACTTCTTGTTGGGTTTTATTGGATTTTTTAAAAATAATTTTGAATATCTTCTGCGGTTTCCTGGCTAATGTTTCACATGGTGTACCCAGACACATAGAATATGCACGCGCTAACTCTTGCGACAGTTTGTGATTTGTAAGAGAGTGTAATACTATTCAATATTTTCCTTAAAAAAACCTTCTCTCTGGAGTCTTGCACTACTCATGCGAAATACTGAGTTTTCTTTTAAAACTACACCCATGTTGCAACTGAAAAAAATATCATGCTAATCAAAGATAAGTACCAGTTTATATCTGCAGTTCTGAAGAGCTTTCAGAAAGACTTTTCATGTGGGGAGGCTGAGGCATGAATGGGCGAAATCAAAGAATCATAGAATAGTTTGGGTTGGAAGGGACCTTGAAAGGTCATCTAGTCCAACCCCCTGCCGTCGGCAGGGACATCTTCAACTAGCCGTCAACTAGATTTCAACTAGAAATGATTCGCTTATGAATGCTGCTGATAGCGTACGCGACTAAATTTAGTGTACGCAACTAAATTCTTTGGTTTTCCCTTCTTGGGACTAGAAGCGTTGGCCGTGTTGGTTACATCCTTGGTGTCTCCTCTTCGGCTTTCCTATGGAAGGAGCCGTGTGTCTCCCTAAGCTCTCACCTGGGACCAGACTCTCTAGCTGGCGTAAGAACAGGACATTTCCCCACTTCAGCATCATATTGCCGCCGGCAGAAGCCAACCGTTGGCGGGGGCCGTGGATGTGAGCAAAGACACGGGCGCCGTAACCGAAGCGTACTCAGTCGGTATCTATAAAAGTTCAGTCCTATTTGCGTGTTGAGTAGGAAAGGAGGCTTTGTAATTGTAATAGGAACTGACAAGCGAGATTATCCATCCTCAGCAAAATTGCCAAAGGGGTTGCTTTGATTTCAGCCCGCCGTTCACTCGATATGGGGGGAATGGGAACGCAGGGATGTGTCGTTTCGCAGGATCCAACCCTGCTTGCCTTCGTTCACGCCATCCAGATGAAGCCGCCCTGTGTCAAGTGAGCCCTTCGCAGCTGCTTCTGCTCGCCGAGGTGGAGTTTGTGAAAGCAAAGAAAACAGATTTGCGTTGGAATCGATCGAAGTTGGACGTGATGAAACAAATCAGGCACTTGTGAGCCTTGCGACTTCGGTGAGCGAGGTCTCCCTGCCCAGAGAACGGGGGGTCTGCGCCCCCGTAAAGGACCGTGCCGCTCTGGTGTGCACGACTGCGGGTTATCCGTACCGGCAGCATTGCTGGAAATCCATAAACGTACCAACGTGAGAAAGGCTTTGACTCTGGCTGCCCTCGTTACGTCTCCTCCGTGGTCCATAGGGAAGTTCAGGCTCCAGAACTGCCAGTCCAGCGTGAAATTCCCATTAAAACACATACAGTCCACAGCTCCGAGAGCCAGCAGGTATTAGCCCTGTAATTGGGCAGGTTAGACTCACGCTAGAGTTTAATGGCAATTTAAATCTCTCTCGCGCTCTGATGCAGAAATATTAACACTTTGATCAAGGCCTTTCAGCCTCTCAGCTCTTTATCAGGCACGCTGCAGAGCCGATTCTCCCGTAATGAACCAGGGGACCCAAGTGTTTAAGACATCAAAACTAGGCAAATTTCCTTTTTCTTTTATTTTAAACCCTCCGGTCTGCGGTTTAAACCTGCCCTTTTCATACTTCTTCACAGTTCTTGTAATGAATGAATAAAGCAATTAGGGATATTGTGTTTGTAAGGCTAATAATAATTAACGCATTGATTAAAAACAAGAAATTATGCAATTGGAGCAGAGAAGACACCCAAACGCTTTTCTACAGGAGCCTGTTTCCTAGGAGGTTTCCTTCTGTTACAGAAATATTTACTTGCAATCAGAAAAACATTTCTTTCTAGTGGAAGAATAAAAAATCATTTTCTCCGCAGCCTAATGGGCAGAGGCATATGTTTTTAATAAACCTCTGGAAGGGTATTTTTTTTGCACTCGGGAATTAGTATTCAGGAGCTTTACAATGCTTATAAATCTCTGTGCCTTTTCTTTCTTGTTATTTAATTAAGGCAATTTTCAGTCTGTGTGTTCTGAAGTCCTAGCAGTTTCACTGAGTCTGTCCATGACCATTTAGGCTGTGCAAGTGTTTTCAGCATCTGAGCGTTAATTACGATGGGGTTCCCCTGCCTTCTTTCCCTGTTGCAGCAGGTTTTTCATTTGCAGTTTTTTGGCTGTGATCTTTGATGGAGGGAATCTGCTGTGATCTTGCAAACTCAGTTGCCTTCACGTGATGTCTTTGCCTCTGCTGTAGAGCCCCGTCGTGCAAAGAGCCCCAAGGTTACATCCTTGGGATCTGGTTCTCTTCCGTGTTGTAGGTGGTTTTCCAGAGGTGGGGGTTTTTTTAAGGGTCTGATCCTAGGTCGATGGCTTTGTAAAGAGGTTTGCGCCAGTTTGAAATTTGGATCGCCATCGTAAGGCACCAGGATAATATTTGCTTTACAAATGCCAAACAAAATGATGGCTCTTGCCATGAAGACCGAGCAGCCTGCCCACCTCCCAGCGTCTTTTAGCCTCCGATGAACCGAGGCGCTTGTAAGCAACCTCTGACCAGGCGACCATGAGAAGATGCTGGGATGGGTGGATGGGAGCCTGCTGTACCTTTCCCTCCTCGTTCCTTTTCATTCAGAGCACAGCATCGTTATTAGCGATGAAGTTTTTATACTTTACAGTTAGCCCAGCCAGGTCATGATGTGTTATAAATCTTTGACAAGTCAAGCACTACTTCTTGCCGGGTACAGTATATGCTTGGCCCCATTAAGAATAATAGCGTGAATAACCATAAGCCATTAATTTTGACGAGATCAGGCCCATATCACCTTAAAAAGAGTGCACTGATACCATGGGAGACATTTGGCTATTTCCGCTGTTCTCTCCCTTAATGAATAAAAATATGAAAGTAGCTGCAGTTTGCCTGACAGACAAGCACCCAAAGCCCCGAGAAAGTTCATCCCGTCAGCGTGTGTGGAGGGGGAAACGCCGAGGAATTACTGCCGGAGCTCCGAGAAGTTGCAGCCGTGGGAAGAGGCACTAACTGCACCCCGCACGGGCCACCCCAGGGGCTGGGAAGGGCTTCTTGCAGGGTGAGCAGATTTATTTCCTGCAATAATAAGGAATTTAAAAGCCCCGCTTGCTCATTGGAGATCGGCCAGAGATAAATCCATCAAGATTCCCAGGTTTTGGGGATCTTACTTTATGGAGAGCCAGCCAGAACCCACTGTCCCACACCGAGCTGTTGGGAGTATCTCCCTCCTTAGCACCCACTCGTGCCACGTTCTCGTTAGCTCGGCGTGCTGTTTGCTGGCGCTTTGCTTTTGTCTTTTCGGGCCGGTCCTGTTCAATATCTTT